>NC_066579.1:365823925-366123925 GCF_024323335.1 Lathyrus oleraceus | reverse complement strand
TTGAACTTGTTTTGTCATCATCAAAAAGGGGGAGATTGTAAGAACAAAAATTGTTCTACAACAGTTTCCAGGATTTTGATGATAACAAAGGATGAAACCAAAAATGGCACTCTAACGAAAAGTTTCTAAGTGTGCAGAATTCTAAAACAAGAAGAAAGGAATCTGATTACGTCATCAGATACAGAATCAAATCAGATACAAATTATCAGAAGATCAGAAGCATCTGAAGTAGAAACGCGCTCTAGAAGTTCTGACTCCGAGCAAAACAGCAGATCAGAATATCAGAAGCATCTGAAGAAGAAGTGCGTTCTAGAAGATCTGACTCTGAACAACGGTATATCAAAATTCCAGAGGCTCTCAACGTCATCTCAAGTCACCATCAGAACTCTAAGCAATCACAATCATCAGAAGCTCTAAAGCCACATAGCAAGATCTCAGATTAACAGAGTTACGCAGACTCTGATAATGGATTTCCTAATTCAGAATGAGTAACGCCAACTTCAATTTTAAATGGAAAGGAACTATTATTGGAAAGAAGTTATTCAGGGAGACAAAGTTGTTTTGGCAAGAAACAATAGAAGTTATGGCATTAATTTCTAATCAAGACAAAATATCTGCCATTAAAAATTCAACGGTCCTTTCACCTCTATATAAAGGACAACAAACAGCATTGAGAGATACACCTGAACACACTGAAATATTCTTTGTCTCTCTCTCAATCTTTCACGAGCTTTTGCTCAGAACGTGAAATATTCTATTTGCTCTTACTGCTGTAATACTTGCTTTATCCTAGAAGCACTCTAGATTACAAACTCTATTTTTATCTAAATTGTTTTATATTCCTCAAGTGACTCTGCGCAATCTGTATACTTGAGAGGACTAAGAGATCTTTCTCTTAGACGTTGGTTGTAATAATCTTTCAAGATTAGTGGACTAAGTCCTTGTTGAAGGCGAAATCACCTTGGCCGGGTGGACTGGAGTAGCTTTGTGTTATAAGTGAAACAGTATAAAATCCTGTGTGATTTTATTTTGCAATAACGCTTATTTTCCAAAACAATTCAAACCCCCCTTTCTTGTTTTTCTCACCTTCAGCTATCTCACCAAATGATCAAACTTCTCAAAGGACACTTCAAAATTCATCATCTTATGCATATATGATCTACCATGAGCCTATAAAGTCAAGAGAATTGAAGATTGGCAAGTTGGTTGATGGTGGTTGGCCAGATGAACTCATCTGATCAAAACTGGGTCTCCCTAGACCCTATCTCCTACAATTTTCACCATATGAAAATTATTCCAAGATAAAACTTACTATAAATTACATTACAAACAACTTTCATGTTGAGACCTAGAGCTAGTTTTGCTTGGAAAATCATTTTCTATGTTGAAACATTATAGGTCATTTTGTCTAAACGCTAATTTGAAAGTCAACTTCCCAAGGACATAACTTGTTCAATTTTTATGAGATGAAATATTTCCAAGTTTCACAATAAAATTCAAGATGTCTACTCCAACTTTTATGTTTATAGTGAGAGATAATTCAACTTTTATGAGCATGTGATATGAGGCTACATTATAGGTCACTTTTGACCTATACCATTGAACAAGTGATTTTTCCAAACTTCAAAAATGCATAACTCTATCATTTAAAATCCAAATGACATGAAATTGGTGACCATTTTGAATGTATTTGAAAGAGATACAATTTTTATGAAGACACTTTTCTCATTTAAAGCTCACATAAAAAGTTAAGCAAGGTGGAATAATGAGATATATGGCTTGACACTTAGAAAACATTTCATCATGTTGAAATTTCCAAACTTCCACCTCAAAATTCATCAAGATACAAGCTTCAAATGGAAAAGTGTTGAACATGAAAGTTGTTCCTCTTGATCTAACCTTTCCAAAAAGTTAAAGTTCATCCATTTTGGACAAGAATTGCTAAGGTTGCCATGGCATGAACATGGTATCATCATTTGGCAAAGATCAAACTTCAAATCTTCACATACACTTGCCTTGCAATCTAAGTTGATTTCATACTCTCTCACACTCATTTGTGGACATAAAGCAATGATCTCATGGGCCTGTACATTCCCATGCACCCATGCATCATCAATTGCCAATTTTGGAAAGTGATTTGGAAGGTGCAATTATCACTTGATTCAGCTATAAATAGAGCCCCTTATGCTCAGAATTCAACACACATTCACGCCAGTTTTGATCCTAAACTCCTAACCCTTCCATTTGAGAGGATAAACCTGAGAATTTCATCTTGAAATTGAGTTTGAATCTCACTATTTTGAGATTCAAAACTCTAGGGATCCAAGACCTTTTGTGCATTTCATTCTACTTCTGTCAGCATTCTGAGTGAGATTAAGCACGTGCCAAGGCAAGAACAGTTGAATCCAGACCTACATTGAAGGTATTTTCCAAAAAATTTCATCTCTTCAATTCTCTCTCAATCTTGCTCAATTCTCTTGATTCTTTGGTTGTCTGAAGTCCTACAAATGTAGGCAAGAAGATTGAGTTGCTTAGAGGTTAAATCGAAGCAACTCAGTTGACATACCTCAAATTTCAACTCCTCATATCTTTCTATACGTGAGGAGTTAGTTAAAATTGAGGTAATATTCGTGATCTACACCATTTTTCCTTTCAGTTCATGCCCTATTTTTTCATTTTTGATGTGGTGATGAATGGACCAGTCTGGCCAAGGTCGCCTGAGAAGACGACCGTCGCTTTGCTCCAGCAATGATGTGGCATGGTCCAGAGCCATTGGATTAGTTCAAAACATTTTAATCAGGAACGTTGCTTGTGATGACCAAGTGTATGACGCGCTGACTAGCGCGTACCACGGAACGCGCATTTCTCACCACTTGATCTGCCACCTCAATTAATGAGGCATGTCAAGTGGTCCACGTTTTTTTTAATTTTTTGATTTTAATTTTTATTCCTTTGATTTTCATTAACTCATATTAATTTTAATATTGATCCAAAAAATATGAGAGTTTCACCAAAAAATTTCAAATATTTTCCTCTTTCATATTATGAATTAAAATTATTTTTTGGATCATTATTAATATTTTTCATGGTTTAATTGATTTTTCATTTGTTTTTAATTGTTTAAAAATACTTTTAAGTCTTTAAAAAATCTGAAAATTTTTCTCCAAGGTCCTTTGACCTTGTTTGACCTATGATAAATCTCATGGCCATTTATTTGGTGTTTTGATGAGGTCTTAGGAATTTGACAAACCATATTTAATTTAAATGCATTATTTTAGTATTTTTAATTGGAATAAATGCCAAATAATTTTGTTGACCAATTGTGATGACTTGTTTATGTTTGAATCTTGTTGTTGGGCCTTGATCAAGGTTGATTTGACTTTGTCAAATTAATATCATTGGATTTAGGGGATTGATGGAATGTACATTCCATCTCCCAAAATGAATGAATGATATTAATTTGGTAGAAGTCCTCCTTTGATCAATTTGAGTTTTCATCTATTCCCCTCCCACTTCATCTCATTCCCCTTCTTTATGCATTCATCTCGTTTGACCTGTGATATCTCAAAGTCCTAAAGCTAGTTGATTGAAAAATTAACATGAGTATGGATGAGATTAGGCCACACCTTTTGCATATTCTTTTTGTGTGTGGTATGTTTCATGAGTATAGTTCATAATACTATGTCTCTAACATGCATTAACACCAAAATTCTATTGCCCGACCTCAAATAGTTGTGACTTCTACATAAGTCCAATTACGATTGCTTAATATAGCGCTAAATTTGTGACATAAAAAGGCATAGCATTCTAGTTAGTGGGATTGTAAGTCTCCCCTCTTTCATGGTATTGTGTGGAAACTTGGTCTTTTTTCCTTCCTTTGGAAGATGTCTTGGTTCAAGGATCCATGCTTGTGATAAGTGGGTTGAGTGTTCTCCAAAGAATGTCTAAGAATGAAAAGCAAAAACAAAATAATACTAACTTCTAACCTATTAACTACTAACTTTTAATTTCAAGCCCTTTTACTTTAATGTCATTTAATTCTAGCTTTTATACATTTGCCATTGTTCATATCATTCTAATTGTTTATGTTAATGCAATTTTCACTTTGTCCACTTGGACCATATTGTGTGATATATTTTTGTTTGTGCTTTGCTTATTTGTGTGGTCTTTGACCATTAATGTACATAATAAGAACAAAAACCCTAAAATACTTTTGTGTGGACTGTTGGCTTGATCTTGGACAAATGGACTTAGAACTTAGGCAACATTCCTAGGCTAAAGGACTTGGCCAATGCCAACTTATTGAGAAACCAAGTGCTTGCAATTTTAAATTTCATCTGATACATCATTCAAGATCTCTCTAAGTTCATCTGCAACATGATCACTGTGAAGTTGTTATTTTGAACCTGTGACTTGTGGAATTCATCTGTTACATGGGCAACCTTGAAGAAGATCATGGAATGGATAAGCTTGGATGTGGCCATCTTTATTTGATGCCTTGCTCTTCAAGATAATATAATTGTGCATTTGTGTGTTTCTTGATTCTGAAAGTCCAAGGGAATTCTGGGTTTCTATTGACATTCTTGTCTATTGGATTGCTACCCATTTGGTCAGATCTTTTCAACTCTTAACTTTTAATTTTGTACATAGGATTAGTCTCTTCATCTTCTCCCCATTTATTTAATTTCAAAGTCTCTCCCTCCCTTTTCAAAAATATTCTTTGATTGAACTTATTTTGTTCTAAACTCTGACCACATTGTAAAAAAGATAGAAACTTTGGCCTTATGCCATTGCATTTTCAAACTTCTTTTCTTAAATCAAACTAGTAAATAAACTTAACTATACTTGACTTAAACTTTCAAAAAGCCAAAAAGAACTAACTCATTCAAACCATTTTTAGGCCTTTGTGCCTTTCAAACTTAATTTTTGTTAAAAGCAATGCATCCACTTTGAAATTTGTGCCTTTGTGCCTTTGTCCCTAATTTTTGTTAAAAGCAAAGCAATGCACAAGAACGAAGGTCTTGCCAAACACAAAAATATAATTAATGAATTATTTTCTCACCCCCCCCCCCATTCTATTTGTTTGTAAACATCACTTTGTACCAAATACATATGCATACAAAAAGGGCTCCCTAGGAGTACCTAGGACACTTTGGGTGCTAACACCTTCCCTTTGTATAACCAACCCCCTTACCTGTAATCTCTGACATTTTTATTAGTTTTGATTTGAAAACTTCTTACTTTTTGGGTTGTGTTCGTACTTTTTCCCTTTTCCCTTGGAAATAATAAAAGCGCGGTGGAGACTCTTGTTATTTGATCTCTAGCTTATCGATAGCTTGATGATCATGAGTTTACCGCTACAGAAATTAAGTGGCGACTCTGTTGGGGAGTAGTCTCCAGTGGGTTTAGCCTACTTTTTATGTGTATATATTTGTATATATCTGTATATATGTGATGTTTGTATATATGTGTGTGTGATATAATCCGCTTGTTATTCTTGGTGATCTCTAAGTGGTGAGATAAGTTCTAACCCGAACTTGAGTGCAATTAAGATAGGAGGTGGTATAGTCATGTTCGACTTGTGTGGAGTAGTCCTTAACAAGTTGGCTTGAGATCCATCTGCTCAGTGGAGACCCTTTTGGATTTGGAAATGTCACACAAGTATTTATGGTTAGGCATTACTATCTCTAATTTGGGTGCGAGAAGCTAAGGACCGTAGAACATTTAACCCCTCTTGGCATATTTAGGATGTAGTGCAGAAACTGTTCAAGTGTAGACTTGATAACAGTTGTTACGCGATACTACACTCAGACGAGTTTCTCTAGAGAATCTTATGGGTCGATGAGTCAGTCATTTTAACCTGTAATATCCGATAGATGGAATTAAGACTTTGGGAACTTTTTAGAACATGATCTACATGTTTTTATCCTTAGTTCAATCCTTTGGGATGGTTATTACCCAGACTCCATGCTCGTGACTTACAACAAACCCTTGATTCTTGGTTGATCCAATCAAGTCTTGTCAATATCAATGAAACTTGGGTGTTGATAAGGTGAAAACCATACTCTACCAAAATGGATGATTGATCTTGACAATGACTTGATTCATCCCTTGACCTTTGTTTGCCTTGTGTGTGATCCCTTATTTGTGATTATTGCATTCATGCATTCATGCGCATCATAACATTCATCACACGAAAATTTCAAGGAACTGGGGTATTATTTGCAAATATTTTCAGACCATGGATTGTGGACGTAGGAACACCAAGAAGTACAGTTTCAGATGTCCCGACTTGAAAGAGTTAAGGAAGCTAGCATCTTTTGTATTAGATCCGTTAGACTTCAAACAACGTCATGGGAAGCTTTTGTGCATCTTGTCTGTTGATGTGGTTGAAGCACTTTTGAGTGTGCTAGTGCAGTTCTATGATCCTCTCTACCGTTGTTTCACTTTCCCAGATTTTCAGCTTGTGCCTACCTTGGAGGAGTATGCCCATCTCTTGGAAATTTCAACATGTTGAAATTTTTTCTAAGTGTTTAGTCATATGTCTCATTATTCCACCTTACTTAGCTTTTCATGTGTGCTCCAAATGAGAAACGTGTCTTCATCAAAGTTGTAGCTCTTTCAAAGACCTTAAAAGTGGTCACCAATTTCATGTAATTTGGATTTAGAATGATAGCATTATGCATTTTTGAAGTTGAGGAAAATCACTTGTTTAATGGTATAGAGCAAAAATGACCTATAATGTATCCTCATATCACATGCTCATGAAATTTGAATTAGCTCTAACTCCTTAAATCAAAGTTGAAGTAGACATCTTGAATTTTATTGTGAGACTTGGAAATCTTTCATCTCATAAAAATTGAGCAAGTTATGGCCTTGGGAAGTTGACTTTCAAATTAGGGTTTAGACAAAATGACCTATAATGTTTCAACATAGAAAACGATTTTCCAAGCAAACATAGCTCTAGGTATCAACATGAAAGTTGTTTTGAATGTCATTTATAGCAACTTTTCTCTTGGAATAATTTTCATTTGGTGAAAATTATAGGAGGTAGGGTCTAGGGAGACCCAATTTTGATGAGATAAATTCATCTGGCCAACCACCACCAACCAACTTGCTAACCTCCAATTCTCTTGACTTTTTAGGATCATGGTAGATCATATATGCATAAGATGATGAAATTTGAAGTGTCCCTTGAGAAATTTGATCAATTGGTGAAGAAGCTTGTAGAAGAAGTTACTCAAGATACCTAGACAAACTAGGGTTTCCAAGGCAAACTACCTCCAAACTCTTGAAGAATACTTGATCAAAGTAACATATGAAGATCATGGGGACTCATATATGATGCTTATATCCATTGTGGATCATTCCCTGGTTGTTCTCTTGTAGCCATGAGGGTCTTAAACCCTAGATATGAGCTTGCTAGATCAATGGGGATCATGCCCTACCTACAAAAGAGTTAGGCAAATGCAAAGACATATTTTTAGTATTTTGGTTAGTAAAAATGATGATATACAAGTATGATACAATCACATGGTGCTTTGTGATCTCTCCCAAAACAAACTCAATGAAAGAGGGGTAAGGAGTATTCTAAGGTATGATCCCAATGCTAATTAATGCATAGGATGAAGTTGCATGAGGGATCTTAGGGTCAAAATTGGGGTCTTACAGCCATGCAGTATTATTATTTTAATGTTATTATTATTAATATTATTGGTTATAAATATTATTATTACTTATCATTTATCATTATTATTTAGCATCATTAGAAATAGTATTGTCAATATTATTAAAGGTCAGATTATTAGAATTAGTATTATTATTATTGGATTAATATTAATATTATTATTAAGATTAATCAGTTTTATTTTGATGTTATTGACCTCGGGGCCTTTTAAATCGAGAGTCAGACAAGGCCCAATCCAGGATCTGTTTCAGTTAGGTCAATTGAGCAACCCAACTCCATATTTCAATTGGGTCAGGTAGGACCCATATTCATCTGAACTGGGTCAAACCCATGACCCAAACACTGTTTATCTTCTTCCCCAATCAAACCCTAAAATCACGCAAATAGAAATTGGAAATGGATCAAAATCACTCAATCAAATATTCCCACTTTCATTACAACATACATTGCAACATGGTGATTACAAGTAATCTCAGACTAAGTACATCAAAATCTCAAAACCCTAATTCTAAATCCGAATCAAATCATGAATTATAAATCAAATCTTATTCAATCAGATATCAACCTAATACAAAATTACCTAAAAAAAATCAACCAAATTAAATTCTAAAACTAAAAATCACTCTATAAAAACCTAAGTCTAAAATCGAATCAAGGACAAAGAAGAAAAACCCTAAAAAGAATCCTCAAAATTCTTGCTTCTGTAATCCATCAAACCTCACTAAGAACTCTAAATTTTGAAGGGATTAGGGTTTCAAATTATAACCTTAATATGCTTGAGCTAGGCCATCATCACCAGAAAGACCTCGCATCCAAAGAAGAGGAGTGAGACGAAGAGAGATATAAGCAACAAAAAAGGGGAAAGTAGAACCCAAAGAACTTACCTTTTACCAAAGAACTCCTCCTCTCCAAAGGTTGGCCATACAATCTCTTTATTCTATTTGCTTGTACTGATTTCTTCATTGATTATAATGTATGTCTGATTGTTGTTTGCATTAAGTTTTGGTTTGATCTGAAGGGTTTTAGGGAAATTAGGGTTAGGGGGGGGGGGGGGGGGCAACCTCTGGGTTGGGTGTTCTTCATGTTCATGATGAAAATAAAGATCCGGTTGTAGGTGGTGGTATGAGAGGTGTGAAATTCTGGTATCAGATATGAGATGTCGAAGGTAATGTCACAACACTAATATCTGAACAATACAAACAGGATAAAAGATAAAGAACAGTAATGCAAGAGACACAAGCAATTGTTAATCCAATTCGGTGCAAACTCACCTACGTCTGGGGGCTACCAAGCCAGGAAGGAAATCCACTAAATAGAATCAGTTCAAAGACTCTCAGTAAACAACTTCAAGTTACAGTCTTTTCACCTAATTTCTACCCATGTGACTTCTACCTAAGAACTCTTAGATATGAGATCCTACTCACTCCCCCTCAATCACAATAGTGATATAAAACAAGAATTACAATGAAAAGAATACACTCTTCAAAGACATATACTTGATCTTACTTAAAAGCTTCAATCAAGTAAACACACACTCATGCTTCAAAGCTTAGAGTGGACAAATTAAAACTCAAAAATCAGACCAATTCAATCATCTATGGATGAATTGAATGGCTTACAATTCACACGACCACACAAGACTAAAACCCTTATTCTCTCTCAATATTTCGTTCTTTATTTCTTGTGTATAAAATCAGGTTTTCCATGTCCTTTTTATAGAAGCCATTGGCTGGGCTTGGACATCATAAAATCCTAAAACTATTTTCCATTCATATCTTCTCATGACAGTTGATTATATCTCTTTGGAAAATAAGTTAATCTCGTTGTAATTACGGATTGATAGCATGTCCAATCATCTCATCAATCATACATAGATTAGCATTAAAAATGCAATCACATAATACATAACATTCAGACTGAATGTTATGTATACAGATGTCATGACATCGGGTCTGATATCTCATTAAAATCCTGCATAATCACATTTTAAACATCCTGCAGGTACATGTTATCTTATGTCAAGATAACACATGTGACAACTTGTGAACACTCTAGGTTTTACCAAAATTGTTGCCAACACAAGAACCAACGAGGTGGATCACGGCGGGAGAAGGGTGGCTCAGAGGGGAGAGTTTAGAGAGAAGAGAGAGGGTAGAGAGAGGTATTGAGAGATGGAGAGAAGTAAAGAGAGAAACAAAAGACAAAAAATAAAGGTTTGTGAAGGGGGTTGGTTTATATACCCCCACCATCGTTCCCTGGATCTGTGCCAAGTGGCACCCCAGAGGAACTCGGATCAGTTGACCACCCCGGTCAACTAAGGATCCCGTGCATCATGGTCCCCTATCGACCATGAACCCGAACCCCTTATCTTGCGTACTTTGACTGGTCAACCTAATCAAAGGCTCAGATCACATACTACAGGATCCTTTGGATCTTGATCAAACAACCCAGAGAGAGTCAATATTTGACTCTCCCCTTCCCTAGACTGCCCTCAACGTGGGCCTCAAGCCTAATGGGCCTCTCTCTCTCTCTCTCTCTCTCTCTCTCTCTCTCTCTCTCTCTCTCTCTCTCTCTCTCTCTCTCTCTCTCTATATATATATATATATATATATATATATATATAATATATATATATATAATATATATATATATATATTATATATATATATATATATATATATATATATATATATATATATAATATATATATATATATATATATATATATATATATATATATATATATATATATATATATATATATATATATATATATATTTCTTTATTCACCCCCATTTTCATGTCCCACTTGCTTACTAGGTTAAAATACACCCCCTTGTTTTTTAATTTATTTTTTAGTTAATTGATTACTTAATTAACTATTAATCAAGATTTATCCATTTAATATTTAGGATTAATTCAATTAAAATTAGTTTTTTTATATCTATTTATTCATGATTTTTTAAGGTATTAATTAATTATAATAGTAATACTTTAATTAATTAGAGATTTATATTATTTACATTAGGGGTAATTAAATTAGGAATTATGGGATAAAATCAGGGATAATTCTTAGGATTAAGGGGTATAAAAATAGGGCAAGTAGGGATAAGGGATATATCCTATGACATCTAATTTAATTTATTTGTATTACTTCTAATTTGATTTATTTTGTGTTATTATATCACATTTTATTTTATTAATTAAATTAATTAATATTTTCATAATTTAATAGGACAAGGACATGAGATACGATTTGGGATAAAACTATGGGATTTCCAAGGCTTAAATTGGGGATAAAACCAGGATAAAAGGTTATGTATAATACATGATTATGACTCCTAATTTATTTTCTTAAGTAAATTAAAATAATATTTTTGCAAGTAATAAAGGGATAAAATCAATTCAAACTCACTTCAAATTGTAAGACCTCTACCCTAGCGCATTGAGGCATTTTCTAAAATTAAGTATTTCTCTGTCCCCGATACGTGAGTTTTTTTCAAGGAATAAAAATAACCAACCAACAAAAATTTTCAAGAAGAACTACAGTACTCTGATCCTTCGCCTAATGCAAAGGTGTGTAGACATGAAGTTGTAAACTCTAGCGAGTATAGTTATAAAAAAAACCTTTTTGGATCTCTCGGTCATTTAAATAAAATATCTTCTATAAAAAAATGAATAATCAACCAGTAATCAAGCAAATACATTAGGAATGCACACTAACCCTAGAATTGAAGGGGGGATCCCATTGAGTACATTGCAGATAAGGGGTGTCTAGTACCTTCCCCTTGCTTAACCGACTCCCGAACCTAGACTCCCACCCTTAACAATTAGGTTTATCATTATTTCCCCATTTCTTAGGAACGAATAAAGGATGGTGGAGACTCTATCATTTTTCCATCCGCGGTAGCTGGCGACTCTGATGGGGAGTCCATCCTAACCTTGGGTTTTAGGGTTATGCTTATTTTCTCTATGTATTTGCTTTCCTTTATTTATGTTTTTATTTATTTATTTGCTTTATTATTTATTATATTATTATGTCTGTCATATCATATTGGTTTGGATTTTTAAGAGTGTGAAGTCAAAACCCAGACTTGAGAAAAAATAATAAGCTTAAGTAAGGGGTCGTCCTGTCTTGGCCATTGAGGTTCTCATCCCATGGGGTCTTTGATGACGATTCCTCTTAGAGTAGATCAACTCAAAAGATTTATCATAAGAAGGTTATCATTTCTTCATGATGGAACTTTGAATTTGGTCCATGACTCTGGGGACCTCTTCTTGAACACCTTCAAATCAGGGTGACCTTATGTTATCAACCTGCGAGGGTCATTACTAAGATCTCGCCTAGATGACACTTATCCCGAAGGATTACCATAGGAAGGCTTGATCTTTCTCATAGTAAAACAATGGTATATTGTATGACTCTAGGGATGTCATCTTACCCAAAGCTTTATATCCTACAAGTGAGGGAGTTGGGTAGTCTAACCTTACATCCAACTTAATCATAAGAAGCCTATTCAATATAGGGCATCCTTACTTGTTACCCCAACCATAAAAAAACCTTTAAAATCAAAAGAAATTCATATCATCATGCCATTTGCATTAAAATAAACCTTTTTGCATATATTTACCATCATTTAGGGAATTTCAAAATTTGTTGTAGGTACTTGATGGAAATGAATTCAAATAAAAGGACAACCCACCATATCAAGGCAACCATGTCAGATTTTCAAAACTTAAAGGTCCTTCAAGGTTTGATGCCTAACTCCATTCAGAGAAAGTTCACATTCAAATATGGTAGTGTAGCGGTGTATTCGTCGCTATATGATTTATTGATTAAACCATAAGCAAAGCATACAATGAATTCGAGTCGCCACCGCACTTTTATTTATCCAAAGGACTGGCTAAAAAGCGAACAAAAGCCTAAGAAGTTTTACACATAGAAAACTAATGAAAAGATCAGAGAGTCTGGGTAAGGGGTAAATTACGCAATGGGAAGGTGTTAGGCACCCATCACGTCCTAGGTACTCCTAGGGAGCCCTTTTCACACTTGTTGTATAAAATTGTTATTTGTTATGAAATATTTATTGTGCAAACATGATTGGGATGATGAGAAAAGAATATACAATTTAATTATTTTTGTGTTCGAACGGATGAACCCGTTGCCTACGTACCTTCCATCAAAGGTAAGGATCAAAACGCCGTAGTTCGGCTAAAAGATTTCCAAAAGTTAGTGGATTCAATTTTAAACACAAGCCCTAAGGTCTTACGTTATCCACGGGAGAAAACTCAACCTTACACAAACAACGAGTCCACCATGTGAGAACAACTTCAACTTGCTAGTGAGGGGTTAACCCTATAATAAGCAAGGAAGACTTACAATTCAATCAACTAAGGACAAATAGGTGAGATTGACATCAACCAACTAGGATAAATCAAACCTATGGCTAATGTATGAAAACTTAGCAAGAATGGACAAAGCCACAAAACAATTGAATGGGTGAAGTTAATTGATCATGAATATTCATGAAAGGAGGGTCAAAGTATGATTAAGATTGATTCAAAAGAAGTATTATGAAATGGAGTTTGAAAAATCAAGGACTTAGGGTCCAGGTTTCTAATTTGAAAGCATGAAGATGTTTGCACAATATTTATCTCAAGTTTTGAAAGTAATGTGTGAAAAGGTTTAGGACACAGAGGGATGAATGGATGAAGATGGAGTGTAAAACTTCCTAGAAGGTTCACCTCTTGAGATCATATAGCAGATGATTCAAGTGTGTCCTTTGGAATAGGCAATGAGTAATAATAAATAAGCAAAGCGAAGGAAGAAAGTCAACAAAAGCGGATACCAGATGCCAATTACTGGACTTATACCAATCTCCTAAAACAGAACTGGATATCAGAGGCCACTCTATGGACTTAAACCAATCTCCTCAACAAAGAAATGAAAAGTGGATACCGGATGCCAATCTATATGGGCTTATACCAATCTCCAACAAAAGCAAAGCAACATTTGGATGTCAGATGCCAATCTATCTGGGCTTACTATAACCTCCAACATATGATCATAGGAAAACAAATGCCAAATTACACGGACTTACAATTGCATCCTCACATACAAAAAACAAATGCATCAAGCAAAGAGATGATGAGTGGCCAATGAAATGGTCTTATACTCACTTCCATATCATAGGAACAATGGCCAATGAATGGTCTTACAATTGTCCTCAATGGGCAAACAACAAAGATATGTCACAAAGACAAATGAAATGATCATGCACTAATGAGCAATTAATGATGATAAATGCATAAAGCATGCAAGCAGACATGTACAAATGAACTAAGTAATCAATCAACCAAAGTCAATCAGCACACTCTATAACCAAACAATGAGGCTCATACAAAGGGTTAGGCATTAAAGCCAACTGGAATAGGGTTAATGGTGCTCTTAACCTTGACATTGAGAGCCAAGGTGAAGCAGATGAAAGGATATGAGGGGTGTGCCTCATGCTCTTATCCCTGGCCAGGGAGAGCTTTGAATATCAGAAGGTGTGGGAGTTCAGAAGGTAGGAACTCTCTCCACAAGTTAGACTCGATAGATCTTGGGCTTTTACTCACTATGCATCAACACATGTGGTGTGAGCAAGGTGAGTGACACACAGAATAGTAGGAGATAGGTTACATATCTCTTGGATTCTACCAATTGCCTTATTTAAAGGACTTTTCCTGCTTGGGACAAAAGTAAACAAGCACAAACATCGCCTCTTAAGGAGGACTTCAGACAGTTGCCTGGCCAAGTAACAGGCCAGGTCTTCCAGACTACATGAAGAAAAAGGATTCTACCTTAATGCAAATGCTATCAAGCAAAGCAATGCAAGTTCTCAAAGAACTATTAGCAACTAAAGGTACCTGAAATCAATCAAGTAAAATCAGTACACAACTCAAATTCAAAACCAATATAAGATAAGGATCAACACAATCAGTCAAATGTGCAATGCACAAAGCCCAAAGCATATGAGCTAAGCATCCTACAAAACAAACAAGTTAGTTCATGATAACCAATCAAACTCAAGCAACTTGCATTAATCTCCTTGAAGCATTTGCTTCTTAACCTGAAAAACCAAACTCAAACATGAGCAACAAGACCACTAGGACAAGCCTAGGGTCAAAAGGAGATAAAAAATCCAAGACAGCAAGTGAAAGTTATCCAAAATCAAGTTCAAACAATTAAGAAACAAACCCAAGTGGTTTCATATTCATATCATTCATCATTATCATTTCATAAGCAAATTAGGTCAAAGCATGTCATATAGAACCTCAAAGAAGTCAACAGAAAGATTCAAGTCAAATCCAATCACAAACATTTCAATAAATCCTCAAATAATTCATGATCAAACATCATCCATAACATGATAAGCATACCAAATTTCAGCTCATTTGGATCAAAGGAAGTAGGTTAATGAAAATCAGAAAGTCAAAGCAAGTTCAAGCAAACTCAAACAAAACATCAAAACATGCACCAACTTCAATAAATCATAAAACAGTGACAACACATGATAAATGAATGGGACTAAAACCATGACAAACTTCAAGATGTCTACATTACTCATGCCAAATTTCAAGTCCATCCAAGGTTTGTTTTTTAGGGTTTATGAGCTACAGTGCGTGTTCATCATCGTGATGAACAAACTTCCCAGATTTTTGAAACAGATATACCATTTGAACCATCTAACCATGTACATCAATAATCTAACAATCATTTTCGCTAACTCATGCTAACAAAAGAGAAATAAGCAAAAACATATTTGACAAACACACTTTACTTTCATGTTTCTCTCTCAATAGTCAACCATTTTCCACGATTTAAGTTTCATTGCAATCAGCATGGAGAGATCTTTCTAAAGCATAGCATGATTTTAAGAATGGCTAGGTTCGAAATTTTACCTAGCTTGAAGAACAGTGATGATTTGGTGATTTTCTGGCCGTGTTGAGCTGAAACAGATGCGCCTTCAAGCTCCAGAAGGTGTATGGATGGTGAATCGTGGCTCAAACTTGTTTGGTAAAGCTCCAAACTCGAACTGCCATGTGAGAGGTCCAATGGAACAGTGGTAATTTCTTGCTCTACAGTTGTGAAACAAAGCTTGCAAAGGCCTCCAAAATGATGGTAAATGATGGAACAATGCTCAAGAACACGGGTCCTTTTGAGATTTTCAGAAAAAAGTTCAAGTGAGGAAAATCAGAGTTTGAGAGAAAATGAAGTTTTTGATCTGTTTTGGCAAAGTGTGGCTAGGGTTTTCTATCAGAAAATGAGCAATATATACTCTGTTTAATGAAGCTTAAGCTTGGTTAAGGAAGTGGTAATTGCATTAGCTCAAATGGAAATGTTTTTGGCAATTAGTGAAATTAACTCAAATGTCAAGGTGCATGTGCTACAGTGCGAAATGGGCTTAGGCAACACATCCCAAATGAGATTTCTGAACATTTGCAATTGGTAAAATGTATTGGAAATGGTTAATTTGAAAAGTCACCTTTTCACCTCCCTCATTTTAAATTCAAGCCACTTGAAAAAGGCCATTTTGATTGGTTGATTTTTGGTGAATTGTGATGAAGGATTTGGATAGAGCACATCAAATATGACTTGTAGCAAAAAACCTCACTCAATTTGGCCAAATGGTTTGGAAGATATGCCACTTTGAAGTTCAAAATTTTTTGAGAATGATTTGGTCATAACTTGCCAACCACACATGAGAAATGAGTGTTCTTGGACTTTTTGGAAATGGGAGAACAAGATATTCAACTTTCATGTTGGACAAAAATTCATTTGAAGCTTGTATGATGAAGTAATTTTGAGGAGAAGAACTTTCCATTTTTGGCAAATTCCAATTACAAGTCAACTTTCTATTTTTTGGAAATTTCTTGTCTGACTTCAAATTCTTCACTGTGGATGTTTGACATGTTATATGAGGCTTATATGGACATGAATGAGACCTCTCAAACCAATTCCCACCATCAAATCACTGATTAAATGCACAGTTGACCACAATTGACTTTGCTAGGGTTTTGGTTGACTGAACCATGTTCTGATGAATTCCAAGCCCCTACCACTTGAGATCTTGATTCAAAATGATATCACAACTCATATGAACTCTTGATGAATGATCATGGTGCCCAAATTCTTCAAGAATGGCCACCATCCATTGCTCAATGGCTGATTTGACTGTTTTGACCTAGCTTGCTTCATCTGCAAGTAACATGGTTAGATGACAATATTTTTGTACTTTTGGTTAATAGACAGATGAAAAGCAATGATATACAAATGCAATACATGCTTGGTGATCAAGAACCACACTCACAAGATAACCCAACCACTAGGAGGGAAGCAAAGGTGTACAAAGATCCTTGAGGCAATGATATGGTATGATATGATGCCATGAGGGATCTTAGGGACAAAATTAGGGTCTTACAGGTAGGATTCTTGATCTCTTGAGAGTCCCTATAAAGGTAGAGGTAGTCACTACCCTGGCTCAACCCTGGATCAAGACTTTATGCTAGCCCCTACGTTATACAAATTTGAGGTATACTTGGACATTCCTAAAGACAGAAGGGGACCCTACATGGGAATGAGGAAAAAAGTAAAGCCTAAGGAATTGGCAGTGACTTTGGGGATACCCACCGAGAATCTTTTGTCACACTACAAAGAAGACAGAGACATCCAAGGTCTCAAGAGAGGTTACTTGGAGGGAGTAGTCCGAAGAATGGCTGAGGAAGAAAGATGGGGGTCCTATGTTGACGTCTTAACTTTGGTAATGTTTGGGATAGTTGACAACACTGAAATTTACCGTATTTTCGACTCCGATTTCACATGCATTCTAGTTGTTTTATTGTTATTTTGTTGTGTTATTACTATGTTTTTCTTTGTTTTCAGGTTTTTACTGGAATCGGAGCCCCGATCGAGAAAAGGAGTGAAAAAGAGCTAAAAACCCTAAAATTCAGCATTTTGTACTTGTGGCTTCCACCATGGCTGGCGCCATAGACCTTTCCATGGCGTGTCCAAGCTCAACCTCCCTCAACTGCCACGTTCCCCACTACTTCCACTAAGGCGCCTCAGATTGGCCTTGTGGCGGGCGCCACAAGAGGAAAAGTTTTCCCTCCCATTTTCAAGTTGAAGGGCATCCTTGTCATTTCCATCTTTTTACTTGCTTATAAATAGAAACTCGAAATCACTTTTTCAATCATCCAAACATAGAACAGAGGCAAACTCAGAGCAACTTTGTTTCACTTAGGCATATATTCAGTATTTTAAAGTGGTAATCGCTTCGCATTGGGGTGTCACCACAATTGTGTAATCGAGTCTGTGATCGAGTCTGTAATCGAGTTTGGAGAACTTTGGAAGGAAGTTAATCCTGCCGCCATTTTCATTTCTTCTTTGCAATTTACTCAACCCTTCGATTGGAGCAGGTTTTATTACTTGTCTTTATCTTATTTATTTTCCCTCACTCGCTTTACTTTTATTTATTTCTTGCACTCGCTTTAAATTATTTATTTCCTCGCACTCGCTTTAAATTATTTATTTCCTCGCACTCGCACTACTTTTATTTACTTTCCGCACTCGCACTACTTTTATTTAAATTAATGCACTTTTACTTTACCATGTCTAACTAAATTTATAAGGTTAGAATGTAAGGATTGTAATCGAACCGATAATCCGTACAATTGTTCGTAGAAGCACTTAAGGGCTATTTTAACTTTCAACTTAAGTTTTCCCGCACTTCAATTCCATTGGGTAAGATCGAAAGCCATCCAACGTCTATCTAAACTTAATTGTTTTTAACTATTTCAAAAATAGCGAAAGCGCTTTGTTTAGTTCATTAGGAGATTTTAACTTAAGAAGAAAAGAGATTTTAAAACTATTTTCGGACGCGTTTATAAGTTTAGAGTCTGGTTCGTAAGAACCTCTTTTGGTTAAGAAATCCAGGTTATAATACTTTTCAACTTAGTCAAGATACTATATTTCTTAAAAATAGGTTTACTACTCTAACGCAATGCGCGCCTTTTTATAAGTGACAATAAGAGGGTTTGATTAGGGAGTACAACTCGGTTCTGAATACGTGAAAGCGACAGTTCCCGTTAAATTAGTTCTTTTCAAAGTAGGAAACATTGCCCATAAGTAGTTCTATTAGCAAGTACTTGGATTATTAATTGATTATGTGAATTACATTCGACCTTGTCTTTATTAATTAAACTTTATTCAATACTTTACTTTTCATTGCACACTCTAAAAAACACCTATTTTGATTGCCTTTGATAAACACCATAACAATAGATAACGATAGATTGACACTTGGTCTCTGTGGATTCGACAATCTTTTATATTACTTTGACGTGTTCGTATACTTGCGAAGAAGACCGCCTCAAGTTTTTGGCACCGTTGCCGGGGACCGATTTCGTCAAATTTCATTTTCCTGTTGTTATATCGTTTAGAGTTAGGCTATTTCCCGTCGGTCAATGCGAAGAACTCGCAACACCGGAAGTTTAAGCTTAGTATATCCTCTGGCGGAACCTGAACGTTACGCTCGCGCACGTTTATTCTTTCATAGAATTAAGAGAGCTATGGCCGAAGATCAAAACCAAAGACCTCTTAAAGATTTCGCTCAACCATCAATCGAAGAACCTAGTTCTAGTATAGTAAACCCAACCATCCCAGCTAATAATTTTGAACTTAAACCATCCCTGTTGCAACTAGTGCAACAGGGAAAGTTCACATGTCTCGCTACTGAGAACCCAAACCAACATTTAAAAATATTTCTTCAATTAGCAGACACTTTTGAAACCAATGGAGCTTCTCCTGAGGCAATACATTTATGATTATTCCCTTTTTCCCTCAGAGATAAAGCCCTATCATGCTTAGATTCCCTTCCACCCAATTCCATTACGACTTGGGATAACCTTAGAAGAGTTTTTCTTGCTGGATACTCTTCCCCAAGTAAGACCACCGTTCTTCGAAACCATATAACTAGATTTAGCCAAAACCAAGGAGAATCGATGTTCGAAGCTTGGGAGAGATATAAAGAGTTGTTACGAGCATGCCCACATCATGGTTTAGAAAATTGGTTAATCATTCAAACCTTCTATAATGGACTTCACTATAACACGAAGATGACCATCGACGCTGCCGCAGGCGGTGCTCTGATGAACAAACCTTATCCTGAAGCTAGTGCCCTCATCGAAGATATGGCTCAAAACCATCAATCATGGGGAGTCGAACGAGCGACAGTTGAGAAGAAGGAAGCCCAAGGAGGAGTGCATGAACTAAGCTCTATAGACATGATGCAAGCTAAAATGGACGCATTAGCCCTTAAGGTCGAGCATATGTGCATAAACCCGAATACTGTAGCCGCAGTTTCGTCGGATTGTGAGATATGTGGAACCAAAGGACACCAATCTGCAGAATGCAGTCTATTAAATGAAACCCACTCTGAGCAAGTGAACTACACCCAAGGGAACCCATACTCAAATACCTATAACCCTGGATGGAGGAATCACCCGAACTTCTCCTATAAAAACAATAACCCTATCCAAAATAATGCACCTCTGATACCTAGTTATCAAGCCCCTAGATCAAATCAACCTATGCAACCTGTACCACCAAAGCCGAGCCTTGAGAAAATTATGGAAAATTTTATCACCGCTCAAACCCAACAAAACAAGGAGTTCATGAACCAGAACATTCATGTTAACGAATGGATTACTCAGTTAGGAACCAAGGTTGACCAAATAGTTACTCATACCAAGATGCTTGAAACCCAGATCTCTCAGGTAGCTTTAAACCAAGCCCCTTAGACTACACCTGGAGGACAATTCCCTGGACAACCTCAACAAAATCCGAGAGGACAAGCCAATGCCATTACCCTACGAAGTGGGAACGCTTATGATGAGCCACCAAACCCTAGATTGAGTGAACCCGAAACTTCTAAGGAATGTACCAAACCCACAGACGAAGTAAAGGAACCAGAGGAACCTGAAAACCAGGAAGGTCGAGAAAAAGGAGAAGAACCTAAAGACAAAACTTACGTACCACCCCCGCCATATAAACCACCTATATCATATCCGCAAAGACTCAAACAAACCCAGATCAATAAACAATATCAAAAATTTATTAAAGTTATAGAAAAACTTCATGTAGAAATCCCTTTCACAGAAGCCATCACCCAAATACCTTCTTATGCAAAGTTTCTCAAAGACATCCTTACCAACAAACGTAGACTTGACGATCCGAAGCCTTTGGAATGTAATGCTATTTCCGAGGACAAATTAGCAAAGAAAGATAAAGATCCTGGAAATTTCTCCATTCCTTTCCTTTTGGGTAATCATGTCATCGAAAAAGCTTTTCTAGACTTAGGAGCTAGTGTGAGTTTAATGCCTTTAGCAGTTTATGAGAGGTTAAACTTAGGAGAATTACAACCCACTAAGATGTCACTTCAGTTGGCCGATAGATCTATTAAATATCCGATAGGCATTTTAGAAGATATTCCTGTTAGGATAGGTCAGTTATTTATCCCTACTGATTTTGTTGTCATGGACATCAAAGAGGACAATGATATACCAATCCTTCTAGGTAGACCATTCTTATCAACTACAGGGGCCATAATAGATGTCAAGAAAGGAAAGTTGACATTTGAGGTAGGTGATGAGAAAATAGAATTTATACTTTCGAAATTTCTTATGGCACCTGTGATGGGAGATGCATGTTATGCCTTAGATATCATTGATGAATGTGTTAGAGAATTAGAACAAGAAGAAATTATAAAAACAATTAAGTTACCATCAACTCTCATAAGGGAAGATGATGACTTTAAGAAACCCTACATCGATGATAACCTTTACGAAAGTTTATCCCTTACCTCATATCCTATGCCATGCCCTAAGAAACCAACCTTAGAACTTAAGGAACTGCCTAAGAACCTGAGATATGAGTTCCTCGATGAAAAGATGAACCATCTAGTTATAGTCAGTGCTACCTTGAGCCAAGAGGAAACAAACCAACTTTTAGACGTCTTACGAAGATATCCCTCAGCCTTAGGATATAATATCTCTGACCTGAAAGGTATAAGCCCATCCGTATGCATGCGTCAGATTTCGCTAGAAGAAGATTCAAAACCCTCCAGGGAACATTAGAGAAGAATAAACCCTATAATGAGTGATGTTGTTAAAAAGGAAGTTCTTAAGTTACTTGAGGCAAGTATAATCTACCAGATCTCTGATAGTAAGTGGGTGAGCCCTGTGCATGTAGTACCTAAAAAAGGAGGCATCACAGTCGTGCAAAACGACAAAGGCGAACATGTAGCAAAATGTTTAGAAGGAGGATGGCGGATGTGTATAGATTATAGAAAATTAAATAAAGCAACCAGGAAGGATCATTTCCCTTTACCATTTATAGACCAAATGTTGGAGCGTCTAGCCAGACACTCTTACTTTTGTTATCTAGATGGATACTCTGGATTCTTCCAAATACCTATCCAGCCCGAAGATCAAGAAAAAACTACCTTTACATGCCCTTATATAACTTTTGCCTACAGACGAATGCCATTCGGCCTCTGTAATGCCCCAGCTACTTTCCAACGCTGCATGATGTCAATCTTTGCAGATTACCTAGATGGTATCATGGAAGTGTTTATGGATGATTTCTCGGTTTGCGGATTTGATTTCCACAATTGTCTTGCTAACCTTGAGAAAATCCTGGAGATATACGTGGAGGTGAACCTCGTGCTAAACTGGGAAAAGTGTCATTTCATAGTGACCGAAGGAATAGTTTTAGGACATATAGTTTCTAAAAAAGGTATAGAGGTAGATAAAGCTGAAATAGAAGTTATAGAAAACCTAAAACCACCAAAAACCATCAGAAAAGTCCGAAGCTTTCTTGGACACGCTGGATTCTACCGACGTTTTATTAAGGACTTCTCCAAAATAACCAAACCTTTAACTGGACTTTTAATGAAAGATGCTGAATTCATTTTTGATGAAAAATGTAATGACACATTTAATCTTTTAAAGCAAGCGTTAATCTTAGCACCCATTATGAAACCACCTGATTGGTCAGAACCTTTTGAGATAATGTGCGATGCTAGTGATTATGCAGTTGGAGCCATTCTAGGACAAAGGAAAGATAAAAAATTACATGCCATTTATTATGCCAGTAGAACCCTAGATGCTTCCCAACTTAACTATGCAACAACTGAAAAAGAATTACTCGCTGTAGTTTTCGCTATAGACAAATTTAGATCTTATCTAGTAGGAGTAAAAATTATAGTTTACACCGATCATGCTGCCATTCGATACCTATTAAGTAAAAAAGATGCCAAGCCCAGGTTACTCCGATGGATTCTATTACTACAAGAGTTTGATTTAGACATAAGAGATGAAAAAGGCACTGAAAATGTAGTAGCCGATCACCTTACTAGGCTAGAACATCTAAAACCATAACTAGTACCCATAAATGATGATTTCGCCTATGATAGACTGATAGCTAGAGTAGAAACCATTGAAGATGATAACCTAAACCCTCATGAGCACCCCCAAAATTCCTTAGCAATAAGTAACGTACCCTGGTATGCAAACTTCGTTAATTACCTAGCTGCTGATATAGTACCCCCTGATCTTGACTACCACCGCAAGAAGAAATTCTTCCACGATGTGAGAAACTTTTATTGGGACGAACCGCTCCTTTTCAAAAGGGGTAAAAATGGCATTTTTCGCCGTTGCGTTCCAGAAGAAGAGGTAAATAATATTATCAAGCATTGTCATTCTGCACCTTATGGTGGACATGCGAGCACCTCTAAGACATGCGCCAAGATTCTTCAAGCTGGCCTATTATGGCCTACCATGTGGCGTGATGTCTATGCTTGCATTGTCAAATGTGATAGATGCCAACGCACTGGAAACATTTCAAGGCGCGATGAAATGCCACTAAGAAACATTCAGGAAGTAGAACTCTTTGACGTATGAAGTATAGATTTCATGGGACCTTTCCCACCATCCTTAGGAAACAGGTATATCTTAGTAGCCGTAGACTATGTGTCTAAGTGGATTGAAGCTATAGCTGCACCCACAAACGACACTAGGGTAGTAATCAAACTATTTAAAAACTATATATTCCCTAGATTTGGAACACCATGTTTAGTCATAAGCGATGGAGGATCACACTTTATATCGAGAATATTTGACAAACTTTTAAGAAAATATGGAGTTAGGCATAGAGTAGCAACACCGTACCACCCACAGACTAGTGGCCAAGTAGAAGTGGCCAAGTAGAAGTGTCCAATAGGGAGATAAAACAAATCCTAGAGAAAACTATTTCTATTTCTAGGAGAGACTGGTCTCAGAAGCTTCAAGAAGCATTATGGGCCTATAGAACCGCTTTCAAAACCCCTATAGGAACTACTCCTTACCAACTAGTCTATGGAAAATCCTGTCACTTACCGTTCGAATTAGAGCATAAGGCCTATTGGGCCATTAAAACTTTGAATTTAGACTACCTAGCCGCAGGAGAAAAGCGTACCCTAGACATTCATAAATTAGAAGAACTTAGGCAATCTGCCTACGAGAATGCAAAAATGTACAAAGAAAGAACAAAAGCCTATCACGACAAAAGAATAGTAAAGAAAAACTTCAAAGTAGGCGATCATGTTCTCCTTTTCAACTCTAGGTTACGACTCTTCCCGGGAAAGCTACGTTCAAGATGGACTGGTCCTTTCGAAGTATCAAAGATTCTGAGATCCGGAGCCGTAGAAATCAAGAACGAAACCTGTAGTCCATTCATTGTAAATGGACAAAGACTGAAGCTCTACGAAGGAGGAGACATTCCAGCATACTACTCAAGCCACACCCTGATTGATCCACCAATCCCTACTACTACAGGTGTATAAATTCTAATCGTCAAGCTAATGACGTTTGCGTGGGAGGCAACCCATGGTTTTTCTTTCATTTTACTTTTTCGCATTTATTTACTTTTATTTTTATTTTATTTTATCATATTTTGCATCGAGACTAAAAATTTGAATGGTTTGCATTTTCAGGATCACTTTCTTAACTTTTACAGGATGCAGGATTTCGATGATATGCACGTGGCCTATAGAGATAATGCTCAGAGAGAGCGCTACATCGCTCTGTATCAGCGTCCTATGGCACCCACACGTTATCCTGATCAGCACTGTATGGAGGCACTGGGCATTGAGCCGAGTATCCGATTCCTTAGCCACCAGCTTCATTGGGACGAGTTTGCTGATGACTTGAGTAACACCTACAGGAACCTGACATTGGAGTTCCTGAGTTCATTCGACTATGACCCATACTCTGGACCAGATGGGTATGCTGCTTTCAGGCTCTTTGGAGTTGAGTACTCTTTCAGCCAGAAAGAGTTCGGCGACCTATTGGGCTTCCAGACCACTCCTGGTGCTATCCCGGAGACACCTATGGGATATTTTCTGGGTAAGGAGGTGGAGAAGTTTTGGAGTGATATATCAGGTGGCGGAAGCCAGGATCCATCTACGCAGCTATCTCATGTTATACATAACCCCGCCTTTAGATACTTTCAGATGATATTGGCATATTCCTTCCTGGGAAGACCGGATGCAGAGACATTACTGAGTGAAGAGGAGATCTTCCTACTATTTTGTGCATCCCAGTCTCGCCCAGTAGCATGTAGGAACTTTTTGTTATATGGTCTCAGCGGTATCTCCAGACCTACCGAAGGAGTCATCCATGTGGGCGGGATCATCACGCAGATTGCTGTCGCTTTAGGTCTGTCTCGCAAGCTATCACATCTCCGGATCTACTGTGGGTACACTACCATGGACATCGACTTCTGTTTGACCAAAGGGTTGATGAGGAGAGCCTCTTTCCACCCATGTCAGTTCCGATTGCTGGTCGACAGTGAGGCTATCCATTATTTCACACTGCCAGATCCTATGATGACTAGTGTGCATGATCCAGCGAATTGGAGTTATGCTCTGGAGGGCCAGGGAGAGACCGTCGAGGAGCCGAGATCACCACCCATTACTGAGTACACGCCTACACCGCCTTCTCCCAGGATCACTATTTTCTCTAATAATCTTTCATTGCAGACCCTCGACATCTGCACCCAGATTGCTGAATGTCGTAGAGAGATCGCAGAGCTTAGACAGGAGGTGGCTGACCTCACTTTACAGATGGGAGTGTTTGATCTCACCCACGCTACCGAAGCCGACTGTTTATATCAGGAGATCGCAGAGCTCAGGCAGGAGGTAGCCATGCTCCGTGGATCCACTTAGGAAGACGACATCCCTACTATATGATCTCACCATTTCATCTTATTTTATCTCTTTTTTATATTTCTCGTATTTGCATAACTCATTCTGTATTATCGCATTTGGAAAATTATATAAACTATGTCTATACATTGTTATTTCTACTTTATCTATATATGTCTTATGTTTGATTTATTTGCATTTTTTTTATTTTAGTTATTTATTTATTAGTCTAATATTTAATTTTAATTTTATTTTTATTTTTACTTTTACTTTTATAAAAAAATTATGCAAGCCAATGATACTAGGAAATCACAAGACAAATGATATCCGGACCCCTCAAAGCCAAAAGACAAGAGAAGCCCAAGCCAAAGGACCAAAATCTGGCCTAGCCAGATTTTGCCTTGTGGCGCCCGCCATAGACCCTGTGGCGCCCGCCACAACGTTTGTAAATGGTCGGAGCAGAACCCCTTTCTTCAATATTTTCACACCTTACAACCTTTCAAACCCATTTTTCCACCTTGCAAAAACGTCATTGAACCCACAAAAAGCTCATACCTTTCTAATCACCACACCGTACAAATCATTTTTCCGATTTCCATTTTCATTTCCATCTGTCGCATTTCGTAAAAATCCAACCTTTTCACATTCCACATCATCTTCTTCGTCACTTTTCAAGAGCTACACAAATGGAGTTTACTGGATTCATTCTTCGAGGAGGGAAACTGGGGGATAGACAAAGAAAAATCATCGAACGGTTGCAAAATCGGGAGATCCTCCCGACAAGGTATGTTGACGAAAATTGTCTCTACACTTTAGGTACATATCATAGCATATTTCATTTATTAGATAACTTAGGTTTGCATAATTTCTTTTCCAACAAAGAACCTACCTATGAGCGATTGACAATTGAATTTTTGAGTTCCTTAATCTATATTGTCAATCCTAACACTGCTAGCACAATTGGTACTGTCAGATTTAGAATGTTTGTTGTTGAATATGAATTCAGTACCGACAAACTAGCAAGCTTGTTAGGAATCTCTCATGGGGACGGTGCTATTTGTGAGGCCCCTTTGGATTCGGATTGGTCAGTTGAGGTGTTCTCCTTCTGGCAGAGACTGTCAAGCACTTCCATAAATTCTTTTGAGGGAGTTCTTGCCTCGACTATCCATAACCCGGCCATCAGAGTTTTTAGATATTTGTTGGCATGTACTATTTTTGCAAGGAAGCCTCACAAATAGACGAATTAATTCGGTCTCGTTCATGCTTGCACATATGACCTTAACTTTGAATAAAGCGGGACCGATTTCTTTTGGTGGATTAATTACGTCTATTGCTCGGGCGCTTAACCTGAACAATAAGATGGCTACCCTAGACCCCTTACCTCCTCGCACAATTAACCTAAAATTTCTGAGAGACATGAAATTGTGCCGTTTGAGGAGAGAAGGAGGCTATATGCTTATGGTTCATGGTGTAGCCACCCCATCTGTTGTTCTACCTTGCACTAGACGTACAGATGTACGAGATGAAAGGAATTGGACCTACGCTTTAGATGCTCCACCTGTTTTGGGTCCTCTTCCTCCTAACATTCCTGATGAGGCGGGACATGACACTGATGATGAATATGATCTGAGAGAGAGATCTCCCGTACCCCATGTGTCCCCCCATCATCCTTCACCATCACACACAGCACCATCTTCTTCTTCTGCAGGTACCACTCGTGGCTTTTATATTACGGAGGAGATGTGGCGTGACCACATGGCGAGAGAGCAAAGGCGTGACGACCTACTCTCTACCATCCAACAACAACTGGCGAATAACATGAGCTTCATGCAAGAGTCGCAGCGGAGGACAGACAAGTCCTATGACACTGTTCTACAGTCCCTGCAAACGATCACAAATACACAAGCCCGCCAGAAACACTACCACCAGCGACACATGACACTCATTGAAGCCACTCAAGGTTCCATTATGGGTAACCTTCGAGAGGTGAGGACCACTTAGGATGCCCTGCAGGCGAGGATGGATCAGAGAGATCGTCGTCGTACCCGATCCCGTCGTCCACCTCAGGATGGCGAAGGCACTAGTGGTCAGCAATAGGTTGTCAGGTAACTCTTCCCTTATCTTATTTCAAAACATTGGGGACAATGTTCGATTTAAGTGTGGGAGGAGACTCTATCATCTTTTCTTTATTACCTTTCTCGTCTTTCCTTTATCGCTTTTCTTTGCTGTTTTTAGATAGCTGTTTATTTTTATTTTCCTTTTAGTTGTTAATTTTTCTTTTTAGTATAATGCATGAGTCTGACGAGTCACCAAATATATTATATCTTTAGTACAATCTAATCTCCCCATACCTTTAGCCCCACCGAAATTTTTTGCAAAAGAAAACAGTGTTATTCCGAAAGTTTTCAGGTTTTAAAGACATGTTTTGAGTAAGGATGCGGTGACTTGGCAGAACTTTGCGAAATATCAGTATTATTTTAGCACCATAGACTTCGTAAATATAGGAACCACTCCCGAAACCCCATATACCATGGCCTTAATCATCATTTCCGTATAAGTCCTCAGTAGTTTATCTTAGCAGTCAGCTCCGGCCTACACATCCTCTACGTAGGGGACCGATGCAAATAAGTGAATGATCCAGCAAAACAAAAATAAAATAAAATAAATAAATAAATAAAAGAAAGCAAAAAGGCAACTCCGGTATAGGTGACCCTCACAAAGTCATTTGAACCAAAGAATTGTAAAAATTTGCTACAAAAAGAAAAAGAAAAAGAAAAAGGAAAAGAAAAACTTACCCACTGTTAGTTGGTTCAGAGGTATCTGGCACTGAACTCGGTAGGGCGGATTACGATCTGATCCCCCACAACTACAGTTGGGTCCAATAAAAGGGTTTACACATATTTATGTTCCAGAAACCCCATGCTCATATCATAATCACTAACAGGACACTCTACTATGAAGCATGTACGGATAACGGGCTTAATATGATTGCGCATGAATGAAAAGGACACAAAAAGAGATGAAGAGGCAGGCCTAGGTATTGTGGGATAATATGGGTTGGTTAATATAGGAATGGAGTTTATGTCCATATTTGTGGATTAGTGTCATCATGATACCCTTAGTTCACTCAGTTAGTACCTATCATTGCATCCCGACTTGAACTTAGAATTTTTACCTAAAGCACTCGTTTACACCAGTTTTTCTTTTATGAGCTTTTTTGCTTGAGGACAAGCAAAGGTTTAAGTGTGAGAGAGTTTGATAACACTGAAATTTACCGTATTTTCGACTCCGATTTCACATGCACTCTAGTTGTTTTATTGTTATTTTGTTGTGTTATTGTAAGACCCCAATTTTGTCCCTAAGATCCCTCATGGCATCATATCATATCATATCATTGCCTCAAGGATCATTGTGCACCTTGCCTGCTTCCCTGTGGATGGGTTATCTTTTGAGAGTGGTTCTTGATCACCAAGCATGTTTTGCATATGTATATCATTGTTGTTCATTTGTTCACTAACCAAAGGTACAAAAATATGTCATCTAACCTTGTTACTTGCAAATGAAGCAACACTAGGTCAAACCAGTCAAAGGCATTCATTGAGCTATAGATGGTGGCCATTCTGAAGAATTTGGGCACCATTGATCATTCACAAGAGCTCATATGAGTTATAATATCATTTTGAATCAAGATCTCAAGTGGTAGAGGCTTGGATTTCATCAGAGCATAGCTAGGTCAACTGAAACCCTAGAAAAGTCAACACCAGTCAACTGTGCATTCAATCATGGATTTGAAGGTGGGAAGAGCCTAGAAAGGCCTCATTCATGTCCATACAAGTCTCATTTGACATTTCAAATATCAACAATGAAGAATTTGAGGTCAGATGAAAAGTTTCGAAAAATAGTAAGTGACCTGTAATTCAAAATTGCCAAAAATGGAAAGGTTTTCTCCTCAAGTTTACATCATCAAGAAAGCTTCAAATGAAATTTTGTCCAACATGAAAGTTGAAGATCTTGCTCTCACCTTTCCAAAAAATCCAAGAACATCCATTTCTCATGTGTGGTTGAAAAGTTATGGATCAATCATTGCCAAGCAAATTTGAACTTCAAGCTAGCATAACTTTTGAACCAAAAGGCCAAATGGAGTGGTTCTTTTTGGAGCATTTCTCTCTTGATCTCTACTATCATAATCATGCATTACATTTCATCAATTCTCGTCACAAAAATATTGGATTTTTCACTTGAAATTCATTTGAATTTTGGAGGGAAATCTCCAATTTAAAAAAATATGCATTGCCTTTACATTTTTCCATTGGCATTTGATTCAAAATCACATTTGGGGTGCATTTCAAGCAAGCCACGAGCACTGTTCCATTGGCATACATGCATAAGGGTGATTTTGCCATTTTGCATCAACACTTGCATTTCATTAATCCTTTTGCATTAGCCTAATCATGATTAACCAGCTTCATTAGCAGATGGTATATAACCATAATCATAACAGAAAATGCTAACAACAACTCCATAATTTCATATCTGAAAATTTTCTCTCAAAATTCTCTCAACTTTTTCATCAATTTTCTTCATCTCCTTTGCTTGGTTCGTGGTTTGGTCATCATCTACAAGCATTATTGAAGATTGTTGAAGCCAGATCTTGAAGAATTCAAGCAAAATCGTGGACTGTTGAACCTTGCATCATCCATGGCAACTGAAATTTCAAGAGGAATCAAGCACTGTTGAGCTGAATTTCTTCATCCATTCATTCATTCAAGTGTTGAAGAAGATCTGTTTCAGCCTTTCCAAGCCTAGATTGCACGATTCCACTTCTGTTTCTCCAGCAAGGTTAGAATTCGACTCTCATGTTTTGTGAAATTGATGTATGCATCTTGTAGATCCTCCATTGCTGATCATGCTGAACTTTAGATCCATTAATTTCATGCAATATTGAAGTAGTTATGCTGATTTTAATTTTGACATGTGGAACTTTTCTTGCTCGATTTGTTTGATACAGTTAGAATTAGGTTAAATTAATTATGGCATAATGATGTATGTTAGAAGACGAATCCAATGGTATGCGTTTCATGAATTTCTGTGATGATTTGTTCTTGAGGTGATGAACACGATGAACATGTGATGAACACTTAGGGTTTTGCTTTTCCAGATCGTGTTTGATCCATGCCTGGCGCTGTATGCATGTGTTTTTGTGTTAGTCATCATGTATTGGCCCAAGTGTCGGCTTCTGATTGGCCAGCGTTTCAATTAAATGAAACGCGGCGTTTAAACCTGGCGCCACTTTCAAATTTCCATGCGATTCGATTCTGGCCTGGATCACATTTCCACATTGGCCTTGCATTTTATTTCCTTATCCCATGCCATTCATGCTATGCCATTCCATGTGATTTTTATTTTTTTTCTCCACTTCAAAAATTCATAAGTCCATGAATAATTGTCCAAATGAGATGAGATTTTTTGCACATTGTTCCTTATCATGTCTACTTTTTTATGGATATTTTTTCAGAATTTGTGCTCGGATGGAATTTTAAATTGCCTAGGGTTTGTTCATGCATATGCTATCTTGCACCTTGCTTGCCATTTTATTTGTGAAATAATGATGGTTGATCCAATGAAGCTGAATTTTGACATGCATAAACTAGACATCCTAATGGTCATTTTGGTATAGAGTTTGTATTTTTCTCATTTCTGGTTGTTGAGATATGATATGATTAATGTAGGTGTGACAATGTGTGTCACACCTTGGCTTGCTTGATTTGCTGATTTTATTTACCATGCCAAATAAATGCCAAATGATCTGATTTTTTGCATGATGCTTCTTCTGGATGTTAGAATTGAACATGAATTTTGTAGAATTTTTGAATCCATTTTTGATTTGTTTGAGATTTTCTTTGCTGGTTGGTCATGTTTGGACTTTTGATGAGTGTTGAATTTAGATGATTTGTGAAATGCTTATGCCTTAACATATGGACTTGAAATTTCACACATGTTTTCTAGACACTTTGAAGTTTGTCTTGGCTTTGGTTTGAGTCATTTATCACATGTCATCTCTGTTTTAGGATTGCCTTAAGTTGATGTATCAATTTGTGCCTCCTTTGAGCTTGTTTATGCTTACCTTGACTTAGTGAATTTCTTTTACTTGCCTATAATTGTCCAAATGCCATGATTTTTGGTGTGTAGATCATTTGATGTGTGCTGTTTAGCCTTGATTTTTCTTGGAATTTATTGAGCCATTTTGGAATTAATATGCCTCTGCTCATTCTGTTGCTCCAATGTGATTCCAACTTGCATACATTGACATGTTTTGTTTGTGAAATGAAATTGGTTGATGCTTTTGACATTAGACCTTGTGGATGTTGTTCTTAGTTGATTAAACTTGGTTCTTACCAATTTTCATGTTCTGTTTTGGATTATTTCTCCTTCTTGGACCCTAGGCCTTGTCCTAGTGGTTTGCTTCTCATGTTTGAGTTTGTTTTCAGGTTAAGAAGTACATGGCCATAAGGAGATTAATTCACATTGCTTGAGTTGGTTTATTTGATTGATATTGACTAACATTGACTTGTTTTGTAGGATGCTTCTAGCTCATTTGAGTTGGGCTTGTGCCTTGCACATTGTAGCCTTACTTCTTTGATTGTATATTGTCTGTTGACTGTTGGATTATCTGTTTGACTTTTTGAATTGAGTACTGATTGAGTTGGATTATTTTCAGGTACATTAGTTGCTTAAGTTCATTTTGAACTTGCTTGGTTGCTTAACCAATTAGGTATAACTTCTCTTCTTCATGTAGTCTGGAAGACCTGGCCTATTACTTGGCCAGGCACCTGTCTGAAGTCCTTCTTAAGAGGCAATGTTTGTGATTGTTTATTTTTGTCCCCAAGCAGGAAAAGTCCTTTGATAAGGCAATTGGTAGATAAAAGAGATGTGTAGTCCGTCTCCTACTATTTTGTGTGTCATCCCTTTGCTCACATTACATGTTGATGCATTGTGGATCTTAACCCAAGATCTATAGAGTCATTCTCTTGTGGAGAGAGTTCCAACTTTCTGAACTCCCACACCTTCTGATATTCAAAGCTCTCCCAGGCCAGGGATAAGAGCAATGAGGCACACCCCTCATTTCCTTTTCATCTGCTTCACCTTAACTCTCAATGTTAAGGTTAAGAGCACCACTACCTCATTCCAGTTGACTTTAAAGTCTAACCCTTGCTTGAGCCTAATTGTTTGTATATAGTGTGTGCTAACTGAATCATTGATTGCTTATTGATCCATCTGTACATGTTTGCTTGTTTGCCTTTGTGCATTTATCATCATTGATTGTTCATTATTGCATGATCATCATTTCATATCTTTGTGACACATCTTTGTTTGTCCATTGAGGAATCAACTGTAAGTCCATTAATTGGCCATTATTCCTATGATTTGGAAGGGATTGAGTGTAAGACCATTTCATTGGCCACTTATGTCCTCTTTGCTTAGTGCTTTTGTTTGAATGTTGTATGTGAGGATGCAATTGTAAGTCCACGTTGTTGGCATTTGTTTTCCCATGATCATCTGTAGGAGATTAGAGTAAGCCCAGATAGATTGGCATCTGACATCCATGTTTTGTTTTGTTTTAGGAGATTGGAATAAGTCCATTTATTGGCATCTGACATCCATGTTTTGTTTTGCTTTAGGAGATTGGTATAAGTCCATTTATTGGCATCTGATATCCTTGTTTGTTTTAGGAGACTGGTGTAAATCCATTGATTGGTATCTGGTATCCACCTTTGTTTGTGAGATTGGTGTAAGTCCAGCAATTGGCATCTGGTATCATTTGTTTTGCTTATTTGTTATTGCTCATTTGCCTATTCCTAAGGACACACTTGAATCATCTTCTATATGATTTCAAGAGGTGAACTTCTAAGAAGTTTTACACTCCTCTCCACATCCTTTTGTTTCAAAACTCCCTTTTCACATTGTTAATTCAAAACTTTGAAATATTGTGCAAACATCTTCATGACTTTCCAAATTAGAAACTTGGACCTTAAGTCCTTGATTTTTCAAACTCCATTTCATAACAGTTCTTTGAATTGAATCCTAATCATACTTTGACCATACTTTGTGAATACTCATAATCAATTAACTTCACTCATTCAATTGTTTTGTGGCTTTGTCCATTTGTTGATATGTTTTCATACATTAGCCATAGGTTTCAATTACCTTAGTGGTTGATGTAAATCCTACCTTATCCTTAGTTGAGTTGATTGTAAGTCTTCCATACTTATTATAGGGTTAACCCCTCACTAGTATGTTGAAGCCGTCCTCGCATGGTGGATTGTTGATTCAGGTTGAGTTTTCTCCCATTGGTAATGAAAAACCTTAGGGCTTGTGTTTTAAAATGAATTCTTTAATTTTTGGAAATCTTTTAGCCGAACTACGGCGTTTTGATCCTTACCTTTTATGGAAGGTACGTAGGCAACGGGTTCATCCGTTCAAACACAAAAATAATAACTTGTATATTCTTTTCTCATCCCAATCATGTTTGCACAATATGTCATAAACAAATAAACTTTTTATACAACAAGTGTGAAAAGGGCTCCCTAGGAGTACCTAGGACGTTTTGGGTGCCTAACACCTTCCCATTGCGTAATTAACCCCTTACCCAGATTCTCTGATCTTTTCATTAGTTTTCTATGTGTAAAACTTCTTAGGCTTTTGTTCTCTTTTTAGCCATTCCTTAGGATAAATAAAAGTGCGGTGGCGACTCGAATTCTTTGTATGCTTTGCTTTTGATTTAATCAATAAATCATAAAGTGACGAATACACCGCTACAGAAAAGTGGCGACTCTGTTGGGGATCAAAAGAATTCCTTCCTTGGTGGTTTTGCCTACTTTTCACCCTTGTTGTATGATATTTGTTTATTTTTTATATGACATATTTTTGTACAATTTGGGATAACTGTATTGATTGTAATGTTTGAATTGCTTGATATACAATTGCTGTTTACTTTGGTGATCTCTGTGAGATGAGTTCTATACCCGAACTCGAGTGCACCTTAGGATAGGAGAATGGCATAGTCTTGTCGACTGGTGTGGAGTATTCCTTAGCCAGTTGACTTGCGAGTCCATTCACTTGGTGGAGGTCATGTTGGATTAATAGTGTCACACAAGTCATTTGTGGTTAGGCATTATTCTTTCAATCATGTGCCTTAGAAGCCAAGGACCTTAGTTTACCAAGCCCATCTTGGCCTATTTTTAGGACGTAGTGCGGAGGTCGTTCAGATGTCAGTTCTGATGCGATTGTTACGCGATACTACACTCATAAGAGTCTCTCTTGAGAATATTTTTGGAATACGAGTATTCGTTCCTCCGATAATATCCGAAAGATGGGACGATGATTATGGGAACCTCTGGTAGAACATGTCTGGCAGGTTTAAACCCTAGTACACTCCCTGTGGGTGGTTCTTAACCAAGACTCCATGCTCGTGACTCTCAACAAACCCGTGATTCATGGTTGAGTCGTTCACACATCCTTAATATCAATGGAACTTGGGTGTCGATAAGGTGAAAACCATAATCCGCCAAAATGGATGATTGATATTAAGGATGATTGAGTCGGTTCATGTATTGTTAATATCAATGGAACTTGGGTGTTGATAAGGTGAAAACCATAATCCACCAAAATGGATGATTGATATTAGGGATACAATGAGCTTTCCCATGACCTTTGTCTGGTGTGCTTTGCTTGATCCTTGAGTGTGATTGCTGCATTCATGCACTCATACATTCATCTGCATCCATATCATCAAAAAATGAGAAATTTTTTTCAAGGAACTTAAGGGGTTTCTTTGCAAAAAATTTCAGATATGAAAAAACAAAAGATTAGGATTATTTCAATGAGATACTTCCATATGCAATAAAATGCTTAATATTTTCAAAGTTTGCAAATAAAACCCTCGAGTTCCTTTGAAATAAAAACAAAGCATATGCACAAACACTTCATGCATCATATGCATAAGCAGGTGTTTTGTTCCGGTCTCCCGTCTTGTGGTCTGATCCCTGTTGCTCTTCATTTATTTTGAAGACGCACTTCGCCGGTACTACACCAGAGCCATCTCTGCAAGATTGATGGATCATTTTGAGCGAGAGAATTGTGAACTCAAGGAGGAATTTTCCAGACTAGGTGCTTTTGATGGATTTACTCCTGGTTAGCCACCTGTCTTCTTTCTCATACATTGACGCTGAGGATGAAGTTGGAACGCCTTTCCAAGCTTTGTCTATTGCTGAGCCGATTGAGAAGAAGTCTCCTTCATTTGCTTCCTACCGTGATGCGAAACTGGCCATTGAATGTGGTGCAGTTGCTGGTTTAGGGAAGATGATTGAGCTTGAAGACAATAAATCTCGGGCTGGCATTGGCTATTCCTCTGGGGCATTCAACGAGCAAGGTTTGTTAACGAGTGGGGGTTTCATCCATGCTGATCAACCTGAGGAAGCTGCTGCTATCTTGGAAGAGGATGCAGAGGACTTGAGCAACTTCATCATACCTGGTGGTGTCTGCCATAATTGGGTCGCTGTAGATGTTCCTACGGTCATCCATAGATCAGAGTAATTGTTCACTTTGTTCAAAACCCTTCTCCCATGCCAAAAGGAGAAGTGATGACATTGTTGGCAGCATATATACAATGATGTTTTCATTCAATTAATGCATTGCTAAACATTTGTTTTTCCATTTGTTTTCACTTTTTGCCTTTGCATGAAATCAGTGATCACAAAAAACCATAAAAACAAGAATAAAAACAACATTTTTCATCTGCATAATGATTTGCTTGTTTAAATTCTGAAGTTTTTCATTAACCAAAATCATTATGCAGGTTGATTCTAAAACCCATTGAACATAATGATCCAACGCCATCTCCCAATTTTGAATTCCCGGTATTCGAGGCAGAGGAAGATGATGTTGAAGAGATGCCTGATGAGATTACCCATCTCCTTGAGCACGAGAAGAAGACCATTCAGCCGCACCTTGAAGATCTGGAAACAATCAACTTGGGGTCTGAGGATTGTGTTCGTATGGTGAATATTGGGGCACTTCTTGAAGAGTCTGTCAAGAAGAGATTGATCAGGTTGCTACGAGAATATTCTGATATCTTCGCTTGGTCGTATGAAGACATGCCGGTTCTAGATACAGATATTGTGCAACATTTCCTGCCTTTAAAGCCTGAGTGCGTGCCTATGAAGCAGAAGCTCAGAAGAACTCATCCAGATATGGCAGTGAAGATCAAAGAGGAAGTTCAGAAGCAAATTGATGCGGGGTTTCTGGTGACTTCTACATATCCTCAATGGGTGGCCAATATTGTGCCTGTGCCTAAGAAGGACGGAAAAGTCCGTATGTGTGTTGATTACAGAGATTTGAACAAAGCTAGTCCGAAAGATGATTTTCCTCTACCACACATTGATATGTTGGTAGACAATACAGCTAAATTCAAAGTCTTTTCCTTTATGGACGGATTTTCCGGTTATAATCAAATCAAGATGGCACCCGAGGATATGGAGAAGACAATATTCATCACACCTTGGGGAACATTCTGTTATCGAGTGATGCCCTTCGGTTTGAAGAACGCCGGAGCCACGTATCAACGTGAAATGACTACCTTGTTTCATGATATGATGCACAAGGAGATAGAGGTCTATGTGGATGATATGATTGCTAAGTCCCGAACGGAAGTTGAACATGTTGATCATTTGTTGAAGCTTTTTCAGTGTCTGAGGAAGTTTAGGCTTCGTTTGAATCCGAACAAATGTACATTTGGAGTCCGTTCCAGCAAGTTATTGGGTTTTGTTGTCAGCGAGAAAGGTATTGAAGTTGATCCTGCCAAGGTCAAAGCAATACAAGTGATGCATGCACCCAAAACTGAGAAGCAAGTCCGAGGCTTTCTTGGCCGCTTGAACTATATTTCCAGATTTATATCCCACATGACTGCCACATGTGCGCCGATATTCAAGCTCCTCCAGAAAGATCAGTCTCATGATTGGACCGAGGATTGCCAGAAAGCTTTCAACAGTATCAAAGAGTATCTGTCTGAACCTCCAATTTTGTCTCTGCCTGTGAAAGGAAGACCTCTGATTATGTATCTGACTGTGATTGAAGACTCGATGGGTTGTGTCCTCGGTCAGCAAGATGAATCAGGGAAGAAAGAATCTGCTATCTACTAGCTCAGTAAGAAGTTTACTGATTGTGAGTCTCGGTACTCAATGCTTGAGAAGACGTGTTGTGCTTTGGCTTGGGCCGCTAAGCGTTTACGCCAGTACATGATAAATCATACAACTTGGTTGATATCCCGAATGGATCCAATCAAGTACATCTTCGAGAAGCCTGCTTTAACCGGGAGGATCGCCCGTTGGCAGATGTTGTTATCTGAGTATGATATCGAGTATCGAGCTCAGCAAGCTATTAAAGGTAGTATCTTGGCTGACCATTTAGCGCACCAGCCAATTGAAGATCATCAGTCTGTTCAGTACGACTTCCCAGACGAGGAGATTCTGTATTTGAAAATGAAAGATTGTGATGAGCCTACACTTGACGAAGGTCCAAAACCTGGTTCTAGATGGAAGATGGTGTTTGATGGCGCTGTGAATCAGTACGGAAATGGAATTGGGGCAGTAATCATTACTCCTCATGGCACTCATATTCCGCTTACAGCAAGGCTAACTTTCAAATGCACGAATAATATGGCTGAGTATGAGGCCTGTATTATGGGACTAGAGGAGTGTATTGATTTGAGAATCAAGCATCTTGATGTGTATGGTGATTCGGCCCTGGTTGTCAATCAGATCAAGGGTGAATGGGAGACGAATCAGCCAAGTCTCATTCCATATAGAGATTATGCGAGGAGGATTTCAACGTTCTTTACAGAAGTTGACTTTCATCATATTCCTCGAGAGGATAATCGGATGGCAGATGCGCTTGCTACGCTTGCTTCCATGATTGTGGTCAAGTATTGGAATGAAGTTCCCAACATTGCCGTGATGCGCTTGGATAGGCCAGCTCACGTATTTGCGATTGAAGAAGTGAATGATGACAAGCCTTGGTATTTTGATATCAAGAATTTCCTCCAGAACCAGGTCTACCCGCCTGGGGCATCTGTGAAAGACAGGAAAACTTTGAGAAGGTTGTCAGGCAGTTTCTATCTCAGTGGTGAAGTGCTGTATAAGAGAAATTTTGACATGGTTTTGCTCAGATGCGTGGATAGACACGAAGCAAACCTGTTGATGACTGAGGTCCATGAGGGTTCATTTGGTACTCATTCCAATGGACATGCCATGGCAAGAAAGATGCTGAGAGCAGGCTACTATTGGCTGACAATGGAGTCTGACTGCTGCAAATATGTGAAGAAATGCCACAAGTGTCAGATTTATGCGGATAAGATTCATATTCCTCCGACACTTCTGAATGTGATTTCATCACCATGGCCTTTCTCTATGTGGGGAATCGACATGATCGGCATGATTGAACCGAAGGCGTCCAATGGACACGGGTTTATTCTCGTAGCAATTGATTACTTCACCAAATGGGTTGAAGCCGCTTCGTATGTAAACGTGACAATGCAGGTGGTTGTGAAGTTTATCAAGAACCAACTGATTTGCCGTTATGGTGTGCCAGATAAGATCATTACTGATAATGGATCTAATCTGAATAATAAGATGATGGAAGATTTGTGTGCTGAATTCAAGATTGCACACCATAACTCCTCTCCCTACAGACCTAAGATGAATGGGGCTGTTGAAGCTGCTAACAAGAATATCAAGAAGATTATCCAGAAAATGACAGTTACGTACAAAGATTGGCATGAGATGCTGCCATTTGCTTTGCATGGTTATGGTACATCTGTCCGCACTTCAACAGGGGCAACCCCTTTCTCTCTTGTTTACGGCATGGAGGCTGTTCTCCCAGTAGAGGTGGAGATCCCATCAATGAGAGTCTTGATGGAAGCCAAGTTGACTGATGCTGAATGGATTCAGAGTCGTTACGACCAGTTGAATTTGATTGAAGAGAAGCGGTTGACTGCCATGTGCCATGGTCAGTTATATCAGCAAAGAATGAAGAAAGCATTCGATAAGAAGGTCAAGCCTCGTGTTTTCCAAGAAGGTGACCTCGTGCTCAAGAAAGTTTTGTCTTTCGCGCCCGATTCCAGGGGCAAGTGGACTCCAAACTATGAAGGTCCATATGTTGTTAAGAGAGCCTTTTCAGGCGGTGCTTTGATGCTTACAACAATGGATGGGGAGGATCTCACTCGTCCCGTGAATTCAGATGCAGTCAAGAAATACTTTGCCTAATAAAAAAAAGTATATGCAAATGAAAAACAGAATAGCTCGCTAAGTTGAAAACCCGAAAGGGCGACTTAGGCAAAAATGAGCGTCTCGGTGGAGAACCCGAAAGGGTGATCCAGGCAAAAATTAGAGACAAAAAAAAGTATATTTGCATCCCGCTAGATTGAGTACCTCACCCTGGGGCAATTTAGGCAAAAATTAGGGATTTGGCAAGTAACTGCATCCTGACAAGACTTTCTGTTCCGCAGCCGTCTTTTCGTCAGAGATTCTCGATTCGTCGTCGACTGAAGCTTCGAATACATCGAGATTCAAATTGGTAGAGAAAGGATCATTATGTTCAATGTAGCCCTCTTCCAATATATATCACTGATTTCAAATTTGTACAAATCTATGGAGTCTTGCCATTCGCAGGCTACCATTCCATCAAATCAATTTGAGCTTTTTATCCAATTATTTGCACTCTTATTTGTTTCAATTCAACAAATGTTTTGCATTGTTTTAATTGATAAAATGTCATTGTTTTAAACAAATAAAATTTTTCAAAATTGTTGTTTTAAACAAAGTGAACATTCACAATGATGAAAGGATACTTAAGAATTTCTCAGTGCTCTCCCAAGGGTGGCATGATTTCCAACAGGTAAGACATTTGTTCATATTCCTGGCTTGGTTGTATCCTCTTTCTCCTGCTTCGTTGTTGGGGTTGTTCCCCCAGTAGAATTGTTGTTAGGGGTTGTTCCCCAAGCAGAGCTTTTGTTGGGGTTGTTCCCCAGGCAGATGTTGTTGAAGACTTCGTTTTCTTCTCAAGCAATATTATCTCCCCAACATGGGAGTTTTCCCTTTGGAAGATTCGGTAGTTGGTGGTTTGAGACCCCGGTACCCCGTCACTCTCCCCAGTGCAGTTGCCAGAGGAGTTGTTGCTTCCTTCTTCAGCACTGTCGCCAGGGCGGTTGATATGATATACTGCATTGTTGCTATATCTCCCCATCAGTGCGCTTATCCCTTCAGCAGGGCAGTGATTATGTTCCTCCTCCGCAGTTGTGGGTGTTCTCTTCAGAAGAGTCAGCATTTAGTGGTTGATTCCCCAGCTCTCTTCCATATCCCCAATGGATTCTTCAGTGAATTCCCCAGTGGAGCCGTCAGTAGATTTGTGGTTTGGTGGATTGTATTTATGCAAAATCCCCAAAAGAGTTGGTATTCCCCAACAGAGTCAGGATTGCATCTGCAATAATCCCCTCCGAGTCTCCGCCAGAGCTGGTATCCTCGACAAAGTTGCTTTTGTGGCAGTTTCTGTTTGTTCAAATCTTTGTTTCCCCAGTAGGGTGGTTGGTGGTCTAGCATCCAGAGATTGGGTTGATTTCCTGATTGCTTTCGATCCCCAGTAGAGTGGCTTGTTGCATAATCTACTTGTGTGATCTGTTTTTCCTTCAGTGGGTGTATTCCCGATAGAATGGCTGCTTGTGTTCCCAGTAGAGTTGCTTGTGCAGTTGGGTTCTACATGGATGATCTGTTCTCCCTCAGTGGGTTGTTCCCCAGTGGAGTTATGTGAAGTTGCTTTCGTAGCAGTTCTTGCTTGTGCAGTGAACTCTTGTTTCCCAGTTGATAACTGAGGACCCCTGCAGATTTCGGGATTTCTCCTTTTCCCCAACAGATTTGTCTTTGTGGCTGTTTATGCCTGTTGTGACTTTCTGTACCCCAGTTAGGTTGATCCATCACTCAGAGATTTTGTGATTTCCTAATATCTCGGATCTTTTGCCTCCCCGCAGATCTTTGCTTTTCAGCATATAGATCTCCAGCAGATTGGCTTTCCAGTTGGATTTTTTCCCCTGGAAGTATAGTACCGGGCGTTTGATTCCTGGACCTGTTTGTGCTAGCTATGTCTGTTTTGTCAGCATTCATCAAACATAAATCACGCATATTCATGCATACTCATAAACATTCAGATATTCATGTTGCATTTTTGCCATATATCTCTTGTTTGTTGTCTCCTGCTATGGGTTTCATATATCTCTTCAATAGATCTTCCCAAGCAGATGTCGGGCGTTTAAATCTCTCCATATAGAGTCAGCCCCATAAGCAGAAAGTGTCTGTCGTTCCTTCTGCAGTTCCCCAACGAGATTATCCTTGTGGATGACGGTTTCTTCTGTTTCCTCCCAACACATATATTGGGATGGATGTTCCTATTGAGTTATATCCTCATTAGGAAGCATCTTGATTCAGTCTGTCTTTTCGGATTGATCCTGAATTGGCATTTGTCAGCTGTTTCTCGTGCTTCCCTGTGGAATAAATGAATGAATTGCCCAATAACTGGCATTAATTCTTTTATCCCCAGCGGAATCTTTTTGGGCCTCTACCCAGTAACCGGTAGTTGTAAGTCCTACGTTCCCTCTTCTTGGCGGAATTTGTGGTTATATACTTTTTATTCCTCAGCAAGAGTGGGTGGTTTGTTATAAACCCTATTTTGTTTCCCGTGCGGAATTGTGATTCGTTCATTCCCCACGTGGAGTTGGTGGTATTCTACCCAGTATTCGGTGGATGTAAACCCTAATATCTTTTATCCTTATCAGAGTTTTGGCCACTACCCAGTTTTCGGTAGTTGTAAGTCCTATCTCTTTTCCCCTAGCAGGGGTAACCTTTGTGGTTCGTTCTGGTTGATGGTGGATTTTTGTGCTGTTGTGGTTTTATTCCCAACGGAGTCTGTGCTTTTTGTGGATAATTGCCGGTTGCTAGCAATTTTATCCTTAGCCAGAGTTTTGGTATTCTACCCCGTATTCGGTAGTTGTAAACCCTAATTTCTCCCCTTTGCAGAGTTAACCTTGTTGTTCATCCTAACCGATGATGGTTACTCTTTGTGGTTATCTTCATTCAGTATTCGATGTTGATATTCCTTCCTTGCTTGTGGATAATTGCCGGTTGCTAGCAATTGTATCCCTAGTAGTCTTCTGGATCATTGCCGTATGCTCGCAATGTTATCCCTTTGAAGTCGTTAGCAAGTCCTTGTGGGTAATTGCCGGATGCTTGCAATTTATCCCCAGCGGATCGCCTTTCATTTACCCGTTTGCTTGGTAATGATTGTTGCTCTCTTTGATTGGTCATCTTTATATACCTAGTTTTGGTATCCCGATGCCTTTCTTTTCGGTTGATTTATCCTTTATTAACCCAGTAACCGGTTGTGGATAATCTTCCATGCGAGTGTGTTATGCACGTTCTGACGGTAATGGATAATATATCTCATGCACTCTTCAGTCAAAGCCTTTTGTGTTTCCCCAGTCGAGTAAGATTCGTTATTCCTTTGTGGAATCGAATATTTGTTGTTTCTTGGATAATTGCCGGATGCTTGCAATTTATCCCTTTGAGTTGTCTTTCGTTTACCCGTATGCTTGGTATCGATTGTCTCTCTTTTTGGTTGGTCACCTATTATATGCCCTAACCGGTATCTCTGGTGTCTCTTCCTTTTCGAGTATATTATTCACGTTCTGACGGTAATGAATAATATATCTCTTTCACTCTTGGGTTGGAGTCCTTTGTTGATTTTCCCCCACTCGAGTAAGATTCGTATTCTTTGTAGAATCGAATATCCATCCTTTAACCAGTTTGTGTTTTGGATGATGAGTGTTTTGGCATATATACCAATTCACGTTTTCGGTAGGACACCTATTATATACCCTGGTATCCTTGGTGTTTCCTACCATGCGAGTGTATTATCTACGTTCTGACGGTAATAGATAATATATCTCATGTGAGTATTCTATCCACGTTCTGACGGTAATAGATAATATATCTCATGCGAGTATTCTATCCACGTTCTGACGGTAATGGATATTATATCTCATGCACTCTTTGGGTTTGTGTCCCCAGTTGAGTAAGATTCGTTTTCCCGTTGTGGATTCGAATGTCCATCCTGTAAGTCGATTTGCTTTTTCAAGCCCTCCTTTTGGATGATGAGTGTCTTGACATATATAGCAATTCACGCTTTGGTAGGTCACCTATTATATACCTAACCGGTATCTCTGGTGTCTCTTCCTTTTCGAGTATATTATTCACGTTCTGACGGTAATGAATAATATATCTCATGCACTCTTGGGTCAATCTTTTGATTGTTTTCTCCGCAGAGTAAGATTAGTATTCTTCGTAGAATCGAATATCCATCCTATAAACAAGTCTGCTTTTCTAGTTTTCTTCAGGATGATGAGTGTTTTGGCATATATACCAATTCACGTTTCGGTCGGTCACCTATTATATGCCCTAACCGGTATCCCTGGTGTTCCTTCCTTTCTGCTCCCTATTATGACCTTGGTCCCCTGTGGAGTCAGATTTTCCTGAGTTGATGTACCTTTTTCAGGTCTTTCTCAGATGTTGGTTGATTGATATCTCTCACCCTTATACCGGTCTTAGATATTCATTCTTCCTGAGTTTGTTACCCTTATACCGGTAACACCTCATTTCCTTGTTGCTTCCCCAGGAGAGTCTCTTTGTTAGACACTTCTCTAGTGGAGTTTTCTGTGGTGATTTGCCCTTTTGCTGTATTGGTGTTTTCCCCGGCAGGGAGGTTCTTTGTGAATCTTTCCTGGTCCGAGTCCGGATTTTCATCCGAAGTATCCTTTGTGGATAGTTTGAGTCAGCTTGTGTCTTCCCAATGGATGTATTTTCCTTTGAAATTCTTCTGATCCCCAGTTTGAGTCCTTCACTCCCCAGTGAGGTCTCTAGTCCAGTCGTGTCTCGTTCACGCAGTGTCAGTTTTGTACCCTAATTCAGAGTCGTGTCCTGCTCACGCACTTCTTTTTCTTTCTATCCCCAATAAGAGTCCCCATAAGAGTCCTGTTAGAGTCTCTGTTCCTGGTGAGTGTATTACTCCGATGGATTGTCTTTTCTTCTGTATGAACCATATCCCCACAGAGTTTGTGTCTTTTACATGCATACATCTACATCATGAGGTCTCTTAGGGACCAAAATTTGTCTCATTACTGTTATTTAAGTCCATTCTACCGCGTCGAGACGAAGATTTCTAACCTTCACTTCTCCGGGTAGAATGACCTTAAATAGGGGCATCTGTAAGACCCCAATTTTGTCCCTAAGATCCCTCATGGCATCATATCATATTATATCATTGCCTCAAGGATCATTGTGCACCTTGCCTGCTTCCCTGTGGGTGGGTTATCTTTTGAGAGTGGTTCTTGATCACCAAGCATGTTTTGCATATGTATATCATTGCTGTTCATTTGTTCACTAACCAAAGGTACAAAAATATGTCATCTAACCTTGTTACTTGCAGATGAAGCAACACTAGGTCAAACCAGTCAAAGGCATTCATTGAGCTATAGATGGTGGCCATTCTGAAGAATTTGGGCACCATTGATCATTCACAAGAGCTCATATGAGTTATAATATCATTTTGAATCAAGATCTCAAGTGGTAGAGGCTTGGATTTCATCAGAGCATAGCTAGGTCAACTGAAACCCTAGAAAAGTCAACACCAGTCAACTGTGCATTCAATCATGGATTTGAAGGTGGGAAGAGCCTAGAAAGGCCTCATTCATGTCCATACAAGTCTCATTTGACATTTCAAATATCAACAATGAAGAATTTGAGGTCAGATGAAAAGTTTCGAAAAATAGTAAGTGACCTGTAATTCAAAATTGCCAAAAATGGAAAGGTTTTCTCCTCAAGTTTACATCATCAAGAAAGCTTCAAATGAAATTTTGTCCAACATGAAAGTTGAAGATCTTGCTCTCACCTTTCCAAAAAATCCAAGAACATCCATTTCTCATGTGTGGTTGAAAAGTTATGGATCAATCATTGCCAAGCAAATTTGAACTTCAAGCTAGCATAACTTTTGAACCAAAAGGCCAAATGGAGTGGTTCTTTTTGGAGCATTTCTCTCTTGATCTCTACTATCATAATCATGCATTACATTTCATCAATTCTCGTCACAAAAATATTGGATTTTTCACTTGAAATTCATTTGAATTTTGGAGGGAAATCTCCAATTTAAAAAAATATGCATTGCTTTTACATTTTTCCATTGGCATTTGATTCAAAATCACATTTGGGGTGCATTTCAAGCAAGCCACGAGCACTGTTCCATTGGCATACATGCATAAGGGTGATTTTGCCATTTTGCATCAACACTTGCATTTCATTAATCCTTTTGCATTAGCCTAATCATGATTAACCAGCTTCATTAGCAGATGGTATATAACCATAATCATAACAGAAAATGCTAACAACAACTCCATAATTTCATATCTGAAAATTTTCTCTCAAAATTCTCTCAACTTTTTCATCAATTTTCTTCATCTCCTTTGCTTGGTTCGTGGTTTGGTCATCATCTACAAGCATTATTGAAGATTGTTGAAGCCAGATCTTGAAGAATTCAAGCAAAATCGTGGACTGTTGAACCTTGCATCATCCATGGCAACTGAAATTTCAAGAGGAATCAAGCACTGTTGAGCTGAATTTCTTCATCCATTCATTCATTCAAGTGTTGAAGAAGATCTGTTTCAGCCTTTCCAAGCCTAGATTGCACGATTCCACTTCTGTTTCTCCAGCAAGGTTAGAATTCGACTCTCATGTTTTGTGAAATTGATGTATGCATCTTGTAGATCCTCCATTGCTGATCATGCTGAACTTTAGATCCATTAATTTCATGCAATATTGAAGTAGTTATGCTGATTTTAATTTTGACATGTGGAACTTTTCTTGCTCGATTTGTTTGATACAGTTAGAATTAGGTTAAATTAATTATGGCATAATGATGTATGTTAGAAGACGAATCCAATGGTATGCGTTTCATGAATTTCTGTGATGATTTGTTCTTGAGGTGATGAACACGATGAACATGTGATGAACACTTAGGGTTTTGCTTTTCCAGATCGTGTTTGATCCATGCCTGGCGCTGTATGCATGTGTTTTTGTGTTAGTCATCATGTATTGGACCAAGTGTCGGCTTCTGATTGGCCAGCGTTTCAATTAAATGAAACGCGGCGTTTAAACCTGGCGCCACTTTCAAATTTCCACGCGATTCGATTCTGGCCTGGATCACATTTCCACATTGGCCTTGCATTTTATTTCCTTATCCCATGCCATTCATGCTATGCCATTCCATGTGATTTTTATTTTTTTCTCCACTTCAAAAATTCATAAGTCCATGAATAATTGTCCAAATGAAATGAGATTTTTTGCACATTGTTCCTTATCATGTCTACTTTTTTATGGATATTTTTTCAGAATTTGTGCTCGGATGGAATTTTAAATTGCCTAGGGTTTGTTCATGCATATGCTATCTTGCACCTTGCTTGCCATTTTATTTGTGAAATAATGATGGTTGATCCAATGAAGCTGAAAATTGATATGCATAAACTAAACATCCTAATGGTCATTTTGGTATAGAGTTTGTATTTTTCTCATTTCTGGTTGTTGAGATATGATATGATTAATGTAGGTGTGACAATGTGTGTCACACCTTGGCTTGCTTGATTTACTGATTTTATTTACCATGCCAAATAAATGCCAAATGATCTGATTTTTTGCATGAAGCTTCTTCTGGATGTTAGAATTGATCATGAATTTTTGTAGAATTTTTGAATCCATTTTTGATTTGTTTGAGATTTGCTTTGCTGGTTGGTCATGTTTGGACTTTTGATGAGTGTTGAATTTAGATGATTTGTGAAATGCTTATGCCTTATCATATGGACTTGAAATTTCACACATGTTTTCTAGACACTTTAAAGTTTGTCTTGGCTTTGGTTTGAGTCATTTATCACATGTCATCTCTGTTTTAGGATTGCCTTAAGTTGATGTATCAATTTGTGCCTCCTTTGAGCTTGTTTATGCTTACCTTGACTTAGTGAATTTCTTTTACTTGCCTATAATTGTCCAAATGCCATGATTTTGGGTGTGTAGATCATTTGATGTGTGCTGTTTAGCCTTGATTTTTCTTGGAATTTATTAAGCCATTTTGGAATTAATATGCCTCTGCTTATTCTGTTGCTCCAATGTGATTCCAACTTGCATACATTGACATGTTTTGTTTGTGAAATGAAATTGGTTGATGCTTTTGACATTAGACCTTGTGGATGTTGTTCTTAGTTGATTAAACTTGGTTCTTACCAATTTTCATGTTCTGTTTTGGATTATTTCTCCTTCTTGGACCCTAGGCCTTGTCCTAGTGGTTTGCTTCTCATGTTTGAGTTTGTTTTCAGGTTAAGAAGTACATGGCCATAAGGAGATTAATTCACATTGCTTGAGTTGGTTTATTTGATTGATATTGACTAACATTGACTTGTTTTGTAGGATGCTTCTAGCTCATTTGAGTTGGGCTTGTGCCTTGCACATTGTAGCCTTACTTCTTTGATTGTATATTGTCCGTTGACTGTTGGATTATCTGTTTGACTTTTTGAATTGAGTACTGATTGAGTTGGATTATTTTCAGGTACATTAGTTGCTTAAGTTCATTTTGAACTTGCTTGGTTGCTTAACCAATTAGGTATAACTTCTCTTCTTCATGTAGTCTGGAAGACCTGGCCTGTTACTTGGCCAGGCACCTGTCTGAAGTCCTCCTTAAGAGGCAATGTTTGTGATTGTTTATTTTTGTCCCCAAGCAGGAAAAGTCCTTTGATAAGGCAATTGGTAGATAAAAGAGATGTGTAGTCCATCTCCTACTATTCTGTGTGTCATCCCTTTGCTCACATTACATGTTGATGCATTGTGGATCTTAACCCAAGATCTATAGAGTCATTCTCTTGTGGAGAGAGATCCAACTTTCTGAACTCCCACACCTTCTGATATTCAAAGCTCTCCCAGGCCAGGGATAAGAGCAATGAGGCACACCCCTCATTTCCTTTTCATCTGCTTCACCTTAACTCTCAATGTTAAGGTTAAGAGCACCACTACCTCATTCCAGTTGACTTTAAAGTCTAACCCTTGCTTGAGCCTAATTGTTTGTATATAGTGTGTGCTAACTGAATCATTGATTGCTTATTGATCCATCTGTACATGTTTGCTTGTTTTCCTTTGTGCATTTATCATCATTGATTGTTCATTATTGCATGATCATCATTTCATATCTTTGTGACACATCTTTGTTTGTCCATTTAGGAATCAACTGTAAGTCCATTAATTGGCCATTATTCCTATGATTTGGAAGGGATTGAGTGTAAGACCATTTCATTGGCCACTTATGTCCTCTTTGCTTAGTGCTTTTGTTTGAATGTTGTATGTGAGGATGCAATTGTAAGTCCATGTTGTTGGCATTTGTTTTCCCATGATCATCTGTTGGAGATTAGAGTAAGCCCAGATATATTGGCATCTGACATCCATGTTTTGTTTTGTTTTAGGAGATTGGAATAAGTCCATTTATTGGCATCTGACATCCATGTTTTGTTTTGCTTTAGGAGATTGGTATAAGTCCATTTATTGACATCTGATATCCTTGTTTGTTTTAGGAGACTGGTGTAAATCCATTGATTGGTATCCGGTATCCACCTTTGTTTGTGAGATTGGTGTAAGTCCAACAATTGGCATCCGGTATCATTTGTTTTGCTTATTTGTTATTGCTCATTTGCCTATTCCTAAGGACACACTTGAATCATCTTCTATATGATTTCAAGAGGTGAACTTCTAAGAAGTTTTACACTCCTCTCCACATCCTTTTGTTTCAAAACTCCCTTTTCACATTGTTAATTCAAAACTTTGAAATATTGTGCAAACATCTTCATGACTTTCCAAATTAGAAACTTGGACCTTAAGTCCTTGATTTTTCAAACTCCATTTCATAACAGTTCTTTGAATTGAATCCTAATCATACTTTGACCATACTTTGTGAATACTCATAATCAATTAACTTTCTGTACCCCAGTTAGGTTGATCCATCACTCAGAGATTTTGTGATTTCCTAATATCTCGGATCTTTTGCCTCCCCGCAGATCTTTGCTTTTCAGCATATAGATCTCCAGCAGATTGGCTTTCCAGTTGGATTTTTTCCCCTGGAAGTATAGTACCGGGCGTTTGATTCCTGGACCTGTTTGTGCTAGCTATGTCTGTTTTGTCAGCATTCATCAAACATAAATCACGCATATTCATGCATACTCATAAACATTCAGATATTCATGTTGCATTTTTGCCATATATCTCTTGTTTGTTGTCTCCTGCTATGGGTTTCATATATCTCTTCAATAGATCTTCCCAAGCAGATGTCGGGCGTTTAAATCTCTCCATATAGAGTCAGCCCCATAAGCAGAAAGTGTCTGTCGTTCCTTCTGCAGTTCCCCAACGAGATTATCCTTGTGGATGACGGTTTCTTCTGTTTCCTCCCAACACATATATTGGGATGGATGTTCCTATTGAGTTATATCCTCATTAGGAAGCATCTTGATTCAGTCTGTCTTTTCGGATTGATCCTGAATTGGCATTTGTCAGCTGTTTCTCGTGCTTCCCTGTGGAATAAATGAATGAATTGCCCAATAACTGGCATTAATTCTTTTATCCCCAGCGGAATCTTTTTGGGCCTCTACCCAGTAACCGGTAGTTGTAAGTCCTACGTTCCCTCTTCTTGGCGGAATTTGTGGTTATATACTTTTTATTCCTCAGCAAGAGTGGGTGGTTTGTTATAAACCCTATTTTGTTTCCCGTGCGGAATTGTGATTCGTTCATTCCCCACGTGGAGTTGGTGGTATTCTACCCAGTATTCGGTGGATGTAAACCCTAATATCTTTTATCCTTATCAGAGTTTTGGCCACTACCCAGTTTTCGGTAGTTGTAAGTCCTATCTCTTTTCCCCTAGCAGGGGTAACCTTTGTGGTTCGTTCTGGTTGATGGTGGATTTTTGTGCTGTTGTGGTTTTATTCCCAACGGAGTCTGTGCTTTTTGTGGATAATTGCCGGTTGCTAGCAATTTTATCCTTAGCCAGAGTTTTGGTATTCTACCCCGTATTCGGTAGTTGTAAACCCTAATTTCTCCCCTTTGCAGAGTTAACCTTGTTGTTCATCCTAACCGATGATGGTTACTCTTTGTGGTTATCTTCATTCAGTATTCGATGTTGATATTCCTTCCTTGCTTGTGGATAATTGCCGGTTGCTAGCAATTGTATCCCTAGTAGTCTTCTGGATCATTGCCGTATGCTCGCAATGTTATCCCTTTGAAGTCGTTAGCAAGTCCTTGTGGGTAATTGCCGGATGCTTGCAATTTATCCCCAGCGGATCGCCTTTCATTTACCCGTTTGCTTGGTAATGATTGTTGCTCTCTTTGATTGGTCATCTTTATATACCTAGTTTTGGTATCCCGATGCCTTTCTTTTCGGTTGATTTATCCTTTATTAACCCAGTAACCGGTTGTGGATAATCTTCCATGCGAGTGTGTTATGCACGTTCTGACGGTAATGGATAATATATCTCATGCACTCTTCAGTCAAAGCCTTTTGTGTTTCCCCAGTCGAGTAAGATTCGTTATTCCTTTGTGGAATCGAATATTTGTTGTTTCTTGGATAATTGCCGGATGCTTGCAATTTATCCCTTTGAGTTGTCTTTCGTTTACCCGTATGCTTGGTATCGATTGTCTCTCTTTTTGGTTGGTCACCTATTATATGCCCTAACCGGTATCTCTGGTGTCTCTTCCTTTTCGAGTATATTATTCACGTTCTGACGGTAATGAATAATATATCTCTTTCACTCTTGGGTTGGAGTCCTTTGTTGATTTTCCCCCACTCGAGTAAGATTCGTATTCTTTGTAGAATCGAATATCCATCCTTTAACCAGTTTGTGTTTTGGATGATGAGTGTTTTGGCATATATACCAATTCACGTTTTCGGTAGGACACCTATTATATACCCTGGTATCCTTGGTGTTTCCTACCATGCGAGTGTATTATCTACGTTCTGACGGTAATAGATAATATATCTCATGTGAGTATTCTATCCACGTTCTGACGGTAATAGATAATATATCTCATGCGAGTATTCTATCCACGTTCTGACGGTAATGGATATTATATCTCATGCACTCTTTGGGTTTGTGTCCCCAGTTGAGTAAGATTCGTTTTCCCGTTGTGGATTCGAATGTCCATCCTGTAAGTCGATTTGCTTTTTCAAGCCCTCCTTTTGGATGATGAGTGTCTTGACATATATAGCAATTCACGCTTTGGTAGGTCACCTATTATATACCTAACCGGTATCTCTGGTGTCTCTTCCTTTTCGAGTATATTATTCACGTTCTGACGGTAATGAATAATATATCTCATGCACTCTTGGGTCAATCTTTTGATTGTTTTCTCCGCAGAGTAAGATTAGTATTCTTCGTAGAATCGAATATCCATCCTATAAACAAGTCTGCTTTTCTAGTTTTCTTCAGGATGATGAGTGTTTTGGCATATATACCAATTCACGTTTCGGTCGGTCACCTATTATATGCCCTAACCGGTATCCCTGGTGTTCCTTCCTTTCTGCTCCCTATTATGACCTTGGTCCCCTGTGGAGTCAGATTTTCCTGAGTTGATGTACCTTTTTCAGGTCTTTCTCAGATGTTGGTTGATTGATATCTCTCACCCTTATACCGGTCTTAGATATTCATTCTTCCTGAGTTTGTTACCCTTATACCGGTAACACCTCATTTCCTTGTTGCTTCCCCAGGAGAGTCTCTTTGTTAGACACTTCTCTAGTGGAGTTTTCTGTGGTGATTTGCCCTTTTGTTGTATTGGTGTTTTCCCCGGCAGGGAGGTTCTTTGTGAATCTTTCCTGGTCCGAGTCCGGATTTTCATCCGAAGTATCCTTTGTGGATAGTTTGAGTCAGCTTGTGTCTTCCCAATGGATGTATTTTCCTTTGAAATTCTTCTGATCCCCAGTTTGAGTCCTTCACTCCCCAGTGAGGTCTCTAGTCCAGTCGTGTCTCGTTCACGCAGTGTCAGTTTTGTACCCTAATTCAGAGTCGTGTCCTGCTCACGCACTTCTTTTTCTTTCTATCCCCAATAAGAGTCCCCATAAGAGTCCTGTTAGAGTCTCTGTTCCTGGTGAGTGTATTACTCCGATGGATTGTCTTTTCTTCTGTATGAACCATATCCCCACAGAGTTTGTGTCTTTTACATGCATACATCTACATCATGAGGTCTCTTAGGGACCAAAATTTGTCTCATTACTGTTATTTAAGTCCATTCTACCGCGTCGAGACGAAGATTTCTAACCTTCACTTCTCCGGGTAGAATGACCTTAAATAGGGGCATCTGTAAGACCCCAATTTTGTCCCTAAGATCCCTCATGGCATCATATCATATTATATCATTGCCTCAAGGATCATTGTGCACCTTGCCTGCTTCCCTGTGGGTGGGTTATCTTTTGAGAGTGGTTCTTGATCACCAAGCATGTTTTGCATATGTATATCATTGCTGTTCATTTGTTCACTAACCAAAGGTACAAAAATATGTCATCTAACCTTGTTACTTGCAGATGAAGCAACACTAGGTCAAACCAGTCAAAGGCATTCATTGAGCTATAGATGGTGGCCATTCTGAAGAATTTGGGCACCATTGATCATTCACAAGAGCTCATATGAGTTATAATATCATTTTGAATCAAGATCTCAAGTGGTAGAGGCTTGGATTTCATCAGAGCATAGCTAGGTCAACTGAAACCCTAGAAAAGTCAACACCAGTCAACTGTGCATTCAATCATGGATTTGAAGGTGGGAAGAGTCTAGAAAGGCCTCATTCATGTCCATACAAGTCTCATTTGACATTTCAAATATCAACAATGAAGAATTTGAGGTCAGATGAAAAGTTTCGAAAAATAGTAAGTGACCTGTAATTCAAAATTGCCAAAAATGGAAAGGTTTTCTCCTCAAGTTTACATCATCAAGAAAGCTTCAAATGAAATTTTGTCCAACATGAAAGTTGAAGATCTTGCTCTCACCTTTCCAAAAAATCCAAGAACATCCATTTCTCATGTGTGGTTGAAAAGTTATGGATCAATCATTGCCAAGCAAATTTGAACTTCAAGCTAGCATAACTTTTGAACCAAAAGGCCAAATGGAGTGGTTCTTTTTGGAGCATTTCTCTCTTGATCTCTACTATCATAATCATGCATTACATTTCATCAATTCTCGTCACAAAAATATTGGATTTTTCACTTGAAATTCATTTGAATTTTGGAGGGAAATCTCCAATTTAAAAAAATATGCATTGCCTTTACATTTTTCCATTGGCATTTGATTCAAAATCACATTTGGGGTGCATTTCAAGCAAGCCACGAGCACTGTTCCATTGGCATACATGCATAAGGGTGATTTTGCCATTTTGCATCAACACTTGCATTTCATTAATCCTTTTGCATTAGCCTAATCATGATTAACCAGCTTCATTAGCAGATGGTATATAACCATAATCATAACAGAAAATGCTAACAACAACTCCATAATTTCATATCTGAAAATTTTCTCTCAAAATTCTCTCAACTTTTTCATCAATTTTCTTCATCTCCTTTGCTTGGTTCGTGGTTTGGTCATCATCTACAAGCATTATTGAAGATTGTTGAAGCCAGATCTTGAAGAATTCAAGCAAAATCGTGGACTGTTGAACCTTGCATCATCCATGGCAACTGAAATTTCAAGAGGAATCAAGCACTGTTGAGCTGAATTTCTTCATCCATTCATTCATTCAAGTGTTGAAGAAGATCTGTTTCAGCCTTTCCAAGCCTAGATTGCACGATTCCACTTCTGTTTCTCCAGCAAGGTTAGAATTCGACTCTCATGTTTTGTGAAATTGATGTATGCATCTTGTAGATCCTCCATTGCTGATCATGCTGAACTTTAGATCCATTAATTTCATGCAATATTGAAGTAGTTATGCTGATTTTAATTTTGACATGTGGAACTTTTCTTGCTCGATTTGTTTGATACAGTTAGAATTAGGTTAAATTAATTATGGCATAATGATGTATGTTAGAAGACGAATCCAATGGTATGCGTTTCATGAATTTCTGTGATGATTTGTTCTTGAGGTGATGAACACGATGAACATGTGATGAACACTTAGGGTTTTGCTTTTCCAGATCGTGTTTGATCCATGCCTGGCGCTGTATGCATGTGTTTTTGTGTTAGTCATCATGTATTGGACCAAGTGTCGGCTTCTGATTGGCCAGCGTTTCAATTAAATGAAACGCGGCGTTTAAACCTGGCGCCACTTTCAAATTTCCACGCGATTCGATTCTGGCCTGGATCACATTTCCACATTGGCCTTGCATTTTATTTCCTTATCCCATGCCATTCATGCTATGCCATTCCATGTGATTTTTATTTTTTTTCTCCACTTCAAAAATTCATAAGTCCATGAATAATTGTCCAAATGAAATGAGATTTTTTGCACATTGTTCCTTATCATGTCTACTTTTTTATGGATATTTTTTCAGAATTTGTGCTCGGATGGAATTTTAAATTGCCTAGGGTTTGTTCATGCATATGCTATCTTGCACCTTGCTTGCCATTTTATTTGTGAAATAATGATGGTTGATCCAATGAAGCTGAAAATTGATATGCATAAACTAAACATCCTAATGGTCATTTTGGTATAGAGTTTGTATTTTTCTCATTTCTGGTTGTTGAGATATGATATGATTAATGTAGGTGTGACAATGTGTGTCACACCTTGGCTTGCTTGATTTACTGATTTTATTTACCATGCCAAATAAATGCCAAATGATCTGATTTTTTGCATGAAGCTTCTTCTGGATGTTAGAATTGATCATGAATTTTTGTAGAATTTTTGAATCCATTTTTGATTTGTTTGAGATTTGCTTTGCTGGTTGGTCATGTTTGGACTTTTGATGAGTGTTGAATTTAGATGATTTGTGAAATGCTTATGCCTTATCATATGGACTTGAAATTTCACACATGTTTTCTAGACACTTTAAAGTTTGTCTTGGCTTTGGTTTGAGTCATTTATCACATGTCATCTCTGTTTTAGGATTGCCTTAAGTTGATGTATCAATTTGTGCCTCCTTTGAGCTTGTTTATGCTTACCTTGACTTAGTGAATTTCTTTTACTTGCCTATAATTGTCCAAATGCCATGATTTTGGGTGTGTAGATCATTTGATGTGTGCTGTTTAGCCTTGATTTTTCTTGGAATTTATTAAGCCATTTTGGAATTAATATGCCTCTGCTTATTCTGTTGCTCCAATGTGATTCCAACTTGCATACATTGACATGTTTTGTTTGTGAAATGAAATTGGTTGATGCTTTTGACATTAGACCTTGTGGATGTTGTTCTTAGTTGATTAAACTTGGTTCTTACCAATTTTCATGTTCTGTTTTGGATTATTTCTCCTTCTTGGACCCTAGGCCTTGTCCTAGTGGTTTGCTTCTCATGTTTGAGTTTGTTTTCAGGTTAAGAAGTACATGGCCATAAGGAGATTAATTCACATTGCTTGAGTTGGTTTATTTGATTGATATTGACTAACATTGACTTGTTTTGTAGGATGCTTCTAGCTCATTTGAGTTGGGCTTGTGCCTTGCACATTGTAGCCTTACTTCTTTGATTGTATATTGTCCGTTGACTGTTGGATTATCTGTTTGACTTTTTGAATTGAGTACTGATTGAGTTGGATTATTTTCAGGTACATTAGTTGCTTAAGTTCATTTTGAACTTGCTTGGTTGCTTAACCAATTAGGTATAACTTCTCTTCTTCATGTAGTCTGGAAGACCTGGCCTGTTACTTGGCCAGGCACCTGTCTGAAGTCCTCCTTAAGAGGCAATGTTTGTGATTGTTTATTTTTGTCCCCAAGCAGGAAAAGTCCTTTGATAAGGCAATTGGTAGATAAAAGAGATGTGTAGTCCATCTCCTACTATTCTGTGTGTCATCCCTTTGCTCACATTACATGTTGATGCATTGTGGATCTTAACCCAAGATCTATAGAGTCATTCTCTTGTGGAGAGAGATCCAACTTTCTGAACTCCCACACCTTCTGATATTCAAAGCTCTCCCAGGCCAGGGATAAGAGCAATGAGGCACACCCCTCATTTCCTTTTCATCTGCTTCACCTTAACTCTCAATGTTAAGGTTAAGAGCACCACTACCTCATTCCAGTTGACTTTAAAGTCTAACCCTTGCTTGAGCCTAATTGTTTGTATATAGTGTGTGCTAACTGAATCATTGATTGCTTATTGATCCATCTGTACATGTTTGCTTGTTTTCCTTTGTGCATTTATCATCATTGATTGTTCATTATTGCATGATCATCATTTCATATCTTTGTGACACATCTTTGTTTGTCCATTGAGGAATCAACTGTAAGTCCATTAATTGGCCATTATTCCTATGATTTGGAAGGGATTGAGTGTAAGACCATTTCATTGGCCACTTATGTCCTCTTTGCTTAGTGCTTTTGTTTGAATGTTGTATGTGAGGATGCAATTGTAAGTCCACGTTGTTGGCATTTGTTTTCCCATGATCATCTGTTGGAGATTAGAGTAAGCCCAGATATATTGGCATCTGACATCCATGTTTTGTTTTGTTTTAGGAGATTGGAATAAGTCCATTTATTGGCATCTGACATCCATGTTTTGTTTTGCTTTAGGAGATTGGTATAAGTCCATTTATTGGCATCTGATATCCTTGTTTGTTTTAGGAGACTGGTGTAAATCCATTGATTGGTATCCGGTATCCACCTTTGTTTGTGAGATTGGTGTAAGTCCAACAATTGGCATCCGGTATCATTTGTTTTGCTTATTTGTTATTGCTCATTTGCCTATTCCTAAGGACACACTTGAATCATCTTCTATATGATTTCAAGAGGTGAACTTCTAAGAAGTTTTACACTCCTCTCCACATCCTTTTGTTTCAAAACTCCCTTTTCACATTGTTAATTCAAAACTTTGAAATATTGTGCAAACATCTTCATGACTTTCCAAATTAGAAACTTGGACCTTAAGTCCTTGATTTTTCAAACTCCATTTCATAACAGTTCTTTGAATTGAATCCTAATCATACTTTGACCATACTTTGTGAATACTCATAATCAATTAACTTTCTGTACCCCAGTTAGGTTGATCCATCACTCAGAGATTTTGTGATTTCCTAATATCTCGGATCTTTTGCCTCCCCGCAGATCTTTGCTTTTCAGCATATAGATCTCCAGCAGATTGGCTTTCCAGTTGGATTTTTTCCCCTGGAAGTATAGTACCGGGCGTTTGATTCCTGGACCTGTTTGTGCTAGCTATGTCTGTTTTGTCAGCATTCATCAAACATAAATCACGCATATTCATGCATACTCATAAACATTCAGATATTCATGTTGCATTTTTGCCATATATCTCTTGTTTGTTGTCTCCTGCTATGGGTTTCATATATCTCTTCAATAGATCTTCCCAAGCAGATGTCGGGCGTTTAAATCTCTCCATATAGAGTCAGCCCCATAAGCAGAAAGTGTCTGTCGTTCCTTCTGCAGTTCCCCAACGAGATTATCCTTGTGGATGACGGTTTCTTCTGTTTCCTCCCAACACATATATTGGGATGGATGTTCCTATTGAGTTATATCCTCATTAGGAAGCATCTTGATTCAGTCTGTCTTTTCGGATTGATCCTGAATTGGCATTTGTCAGCTGTTTCTCGTGCTTCCCTGTGGAATAAATGAATGAATTGCCCAATAACTGGCATTAATTCTTTTATCCCCAGCGGAATCTTTTTGGGCCTCTACCCAGTAACCGGTAGTTGTAAGTCCTACGTTCCCTCTTCTTGGCGGAATTTGTGGTTATATACTTTTTATTCCTCAGCAAGAGTGGGTGGTTTGTTATAAACCCTATTTTGTTTCCCGTGCGGAATTGTGATTCGTTCATTCCCCACGTGGAGTTGGTGGTATTCTACCCAGTATTCGGTGGATGTAAACCCTAATATCTTTTATCCTTATCAGAGTTTTGGCCACTACCCAGTTTTCGGTAGTTGTAAGTCCTATCTCTTTTCCCCTAGCAGGGGTAACCTTTGTGGTTCGTTCTGGTTGATGGTGGATTTTTGTGCTGTTGTGGTTTTATTCCCAACGGAGTCTGTGCTTTTTGTGGATAATTGCCGGTTGCTAGCAATTTTATCCTTAGCCAGAGTTTTGGTATTCTACCCCGTATTCGGTAGTTGTAAACCCTAATTTCTCCCCTTTGCAGAGTTAACCTTGTTGTTCATCCTAACCGATGATGGTTACTCTTTGTGGTTATCTTCATTCAGTATTCGATGTTGATATTCCTTCCTTGCTTGTGGATAATTGCCGGTTGCTAGCAATTGTATCCCTAGTAGTCTTCTGGATCATTGCCGTATGCTCGCAATGTTATCCCTTTGAAGTCGTTAGCAAGTCCTTGTGGGTAATTGCCGGATGCTTGCAATTTATCCCCAGCGGATCGCCTTTCATTTACCCGTTTGCTTGGTAATGATTGTTGCTCTCTTTGATTGGTCATCTTTATATACCTAGTTTTGGTATCCCGATGCCTTTCTTTTCGGTTGATTTATCCTTTATTAACCCAGTAACCGGTTGTGGATAATCTTCCATGCGAGTGTGTTATGCACGTTCTGACGGTAATGGATAATATATCTCATGCACTCTTCAGTCAAAGCCTTTTGTGTTTCCCCAGTCGAGTAAGATTCGTTATTCCTTTGTGGAATCGAATATTTGTTGTTTCTTGGATAATTGCCGGATGCTTGCAATTTATCCCTTTGAGTTGTCTTTCGTTTACCCGTATGCTTGGTATCGATTGTCTCTCTTTTTGGTTGGTCACCTATTATATGCCCTAACCGGTATCTCTGGTGTCTCTTCCTTTTCGAGTATATTATTCACGTTCTGACGGTAATGAATAATATATCTCTTTCACTCTTGGGTTGGAGTCCTTTGTTGATTTTCCCCCACTCGAGTAAGATTCGTATTCTTTGTAGAATCGAATATCCATCCTTTAACCAGTTTGTGTTTTGGATGATGAGTGTTTTGGCATATATACCAATTCACGTTTTCGGTAGGACACCTATTATATACCCTGGTATCCTTGGTGTTTCCTACCATGCGAGTGTATTATCTACGTTCTGACGGTAATAGATAATATATCTCATGTGAGTATTCTATCCACGTTCTGACGGTAATAGATAATATATCTCATGCGAGTATTCTATCCACGTTCTGACGGTAATGGATATTATATCTCATGCACTCTTTGGGTTTGTGTCCCCAGTTGAGTAAGATTCGTTTTCCCGTTGTGGATTCGAATGTCCATCCTGTAAGTCGATTTGCTTTTTCAAGCCCTCCTTTTGGATGATGAGTGTCTTGACATATATAGCAATTCACGCTTTGGTAGGTCACCTATTATATACCTAACCGGTATCTCTGGTGTCTCTTCCTTTTCGAGTATATTATTCACGTTCTGACGGTAATGAATAATATATCTCATGCACTCTTGGGTCAATCTTTTGATTGTTTTCTCCGCAGAGTAAGATTAGTATTCTTCGTAGAATCGAATATCCATCCTATAAACAAGTCTGCTTTTCTAGTTTTCTTCAGGATGATGAGTGTTTTGGCATATATACCAATTCACGTTTCGGTCGGTCACCTATTATATGCCCTAACCGGTATCCCTGGTGTTCCTTCCTTTCTGCTCCCTATTATGACCTTGGTCCCCTGTGGAGTCAGATTTTCCTGAGTTGATGTACCTTTTTCAGGTCTTTCTCAGATGTTGGTTGATTGATATCTCTCACCCTTATACCGGTCTTAGATATTCATTCTTCCTGAGTTTGTTACCCTTATACCGGTAACACCTCATTTCCTTGTTGCTTCCCCAGGAGAGTCTCTTTGTTAGACACTTCTCTAGTGGAGTTTTCTGTGGTGATTTGCCCTTTTGCTGTATTGGTGTTTTCCCCGGCAGGGAGGTTCTTTGTGAATCTTTCCTGGTCCGAGTCCGGATTTTCATCCGAAGTATCCTTTGTGGATAGTTTGAGTCAGCTTGTGTCTTCCCAATGGATGTATTTTCCTTTGAAATTCTTCTGATCCCCAGTTTGAGTCCTTCACTCCCCAGTGAGGTCTCTAGTCCAGTCGTGTCTCGTTCACGCAGTGTCAGTTTTGTACCCTAATTCAGAGTCGTGTCCTGCTCACGCACTTCTTTTTCTTTCTATCCCCAATAAGAGTCCCCATAAGAGTCCTGTTAGAGTCTCTGTTCCTGGTGAGTGTATTACTCCGATGGATTGTCTTTTCTTCTGTATGAACCATATCCCCACAGAGTTTGTGTCTTTTACATGCATACATCTACATCATGAGGTCTCTTAGGGACCAAAATTTGTCTCATTACTGTTATTTAAGTCCATTCTACCGCGTCGAGACGAAGATTTCTAACCTTCACTTCTCCGGGTAGAATGACCTTAAATAGGGGCATCTGTAAGACCCCAATTTTGTCCCTAAGATCCCTCATGGCATCATATCATATTATATCATTGCCTCAAGGATCATTGTGCACCTTGCCTGCTTCCCTGTGGGTGGGTTATCTTTTGAGAGTGGTTCTTGATCACCAAGCATGTTTTGCATATGTATATCATTGCTGTTCATTTGTTCACTAACCAAAGGTACAAAAATATGTCATCTAACCTTGTTACTTGCAGATGAAGCAACACTAGGTCAAACCAGTCAAAGGCATTCATTGAGCTATAGATGGTGGCCATTCTGAAGAATTTGGGCACCATTGATCATTCACAAGAGCTCATATGAGTTATAATATCATTTTGAATCAAGATCTCAAGTGGTAGAGGCTTGGATTTCATCAGAGCATAGCTAGGTCAACTGAAACCCTAGAAAAGTCAACACCAGTCAACTGTGCATTCAATCATGGATTTGAAGGTGGGAAGAGCCTAGAAAGGCCTCATTCATGTCCATACAAGTCTCATTTGACATTTCAAATATCAACAATGAAGAATTTGAGGTCAGATGAAAAGTTTCGAAAAATAGTAAGTGACCTGTAATTCAAAATTGCCAAAAATGGAAAGGTTTTCTCCTCAAGTTTACATCATCAAGAAAGCTTCAAATGAAATTTTGTCCAACATGAAAGTTGAAGATCTTGCTCTCACCTTTCCAAAAAATCCAAGAACATCCATTTCTCATGTGTGGTTGAAAAGTTATGGATCAATCATTGCCAAGCAAATTTGAACTTCAAGCTAGCATAACTTTTGAACCAAAAGGCCAAATGGAGTGGTTCTTTTTGGAGCATTTCTCTCTTGATCTCTACTATCATAATCATGCATTACATTTCATCAATTCTCGTCACAAAAATATTGGATTTTTCACTTGAAATTCATTTGAATTTTGGAGGGAAATCTCCAATTTAAAAAAATATGCATTGCCTTTACATTTTTCCATTGGCATTTGATTCAAAATCACATTTGGGGTGCATTTCAAGCAAGCCACGAGCACTGTTCCATTGGCATACATGCATAAGGGTGATTTTGCCATTTTGCATCAACACTTGCATTTCATTAATCCTTTTGCATTAGCCTAATCATGATTAACCAGCTTCATTAGCAGATGGTATATAACCATAATCATAACAGAAAATGCTAACAACAACTCCATAATTTCATATCTGAAAATTTTCTCTCAAAATTCTCTCAACTTTTTCATCAATTTTCTTCATCTCCTTTGCTTGGTTCGTGGTTTGGTCATCATCTACAAGCATTATTGAAGATTGTTGAAGCCAGATCTTGAAGAATTCAAGCAAAATCGTGGACTGTTGAACCTTGCATCATCCATGGCAACTGAAATTTCAAGAGGAATCAAGCACTGTTGAGCTGAATTTCTTCATCCATTCATTCATTCAAGTGTTGAAGAAGATCTGTTTCAGCCTTTCCAAGCCTAGATTGCACGATTCCACTTCTGTTTCTCCAGCAAGGTTAGAATTCGACTCTCATGTTTTGTGAAATTGATGTATGCATCTTGTAGATCCTCCATTGCTGATCATGCTGAACTTTAGATCCATTAATTTCATGCAATATTGAAGTAGTTATGCTGATTTTAATTTTGACATGTGGAACTTTTCTTGCTCGATTTGTTTGATACAGTTAGAATTAGGTTAAATTAATTATGGCATAATGATGTATGTTAGAAGACGAATCCAATGGTATGCGTTTCATGAATTTCTGTGATGATTTGTTCTTGAGGTGATGAACACGATGAACATGTGATGAACACTTAGGGTTTTGCTTTTCCAGATCGTGTTTGATCCATGCCTGGCGCTGTATGCATGTGTTTTTGTGTTAGTCATCATGTATTGGACCAAGTGTCGGCTTCTGATTGGCCAGCGTTTCAATTAAATGAAACGCGGCGTTTAAACCTGGCGCCACTTTCAAATTTCCACGCGATTCGATTCTGGCCTGGATCACATTTCCACATTGGCCTTGCATTTTATTTCCTTATCCCATGCCATTCATGCTATGCCATTCCATGTGATTTTTATTTTTTTTCTCCACTTCAAAAATTCATAAGTCCATGAATAATTGTCCAAATGAAATGAGATTTTTTGCACATTGTTCCTTATCATGTCTACTTTTTTATGGATATTTTTTCAGAATTTGTGCTCGGATGGAATTTTAAATTGCCTAGGGTTTGTTCATGCATATGCTATCTTGCACCTTGCTTGCCATTTTATTTGTGAAATAATGATGGTTGATCCAATGAAGCTGAAAATTGATATGCATAAACTAAACATCCTAATGGTCATTTTGGTATAGAGTTTGTATTTTTCTCATTTCTGGTTGTTGAGATATGATATGATTAATGTAGGTGTGACAATGTGTGTCACACCTTGGCTTGCTTGATTTACTGATTTTATTTACCATGCCAAATAAATGCCAAATGATCTGATTTTTTGCATGAAGCTTCTTCTGGATGTTAGAATTGATCATGAATTTTTGTAGAATTTTTGAATCCATTTTTGATTTGTTTGAGATTTGCTTTGCTGGTTGGTCATGTTTGGACTTTTGATGAGTGTTGAATTTAGATGATTTGTGAAATGCTTATGCCTTATCATATGGACTTGAAATTTCACACATGTTTTCTAGACACTTTAAAGTTTGTCTTGGCTTTGGTTTGAGTCATTTATCACATGTCATCTCTGTTTTAGGATTGCCTTAAGTTGATGTATCAATTTGTGCCTCCTTTGAGCTTGTTTATGCTTACCTTGACTTAGTGAATTTCTTTTACTTGCCTATAATTGTCCAAATGCCATGATTTTGGGTGTGTAGATCATTTGATGTGTGCTGTTTAGCCTTGATTTTTCTTGGAATTTATTAAGCCATTTTGGAATTAATATGCCTCTGCTTATTCTGTTGCTCCAATGTGATTCCAACTTGCATACATTGACATGTTTTGTTTGTGAAATGAAATTGGTTGATGCTTTTGACATTAGACCTTGTGGATGTTGTTCTTAGTTGATTAAACTTGGTTCTTACCAATTTTCATGTTCTGTTTTGGATTATTTCTCCTTCTTGGACCCTAGGCCTTGTCCTAGTGGTTTGCTTCTCATGTTTGAGTTTGTTTTCAGGTTAAGAAGTACATGGCCATAAGGAGATTAATTCACATTGCTTGAGTTGGTTTATTTGATTGATATTGACTAACATTGACTTGTTTTGTAGGATGCTTCTAGCTCATTTGAGTTGGGCTTGTGCCTTGCACATTGTAGCCTTACTTCTTTGATTGTATATTGTCCGTTGACTGTTGGATTATCTGTTTGACTTTTTGAATTGAGTACTGATTGAGTTGGATTATTTTCAGGTACATTAGTTGCTTAAGTTCATTTTGAACTTGCTTGGTTGCTTAACCAATTAGGTATAACTTCTCTTCTTCATGTAGTCTGGAAGACCTGGCCTGTTACTTGGCCAGGCACCTGTCTGAAGTCCTCCTTAAGAGGCAATGTTTGTGATTGTTTATTTTTGTCCCCAAGCAGGAAAAGTCCTTTGATAAGGCAATTGGTAGATAAAAGAGATGTGTAGTCCATCTCCTACTATTCTGTGTGTCATCCCTTTGCTCACATTACATGTTGATGCATTGTGGATCTTAACCCAAGATCTATAGAGTCATTCTCTTGTGGAGAGAGATCCAACTTTCTGAACTCCCACACCTTCTGATATTCAAAGCTCTCCCAGGCCAGGGATAAGAGCAATGAGGCACACCCCTCATTTCCTTTTCATCTGCTTCACCTTAACTCTCAATGTTAAGGTTAAGAGCACCACTACCTCATTCCAGTTGACTTTAAAGTCTAACCCTTGCTTGAGCCTAATTGTTTGTATATAGTGTGTGCTAACTGAATCATTGATTGCTTATTGATCCATCTGTACATGTTTGCTTGTTTTCCTTTGTGCATTTATCATCATTGATTGTTCATTATTGCATGATCATCATTTCATATCTTTGTGACACATCTTTGTTTGTCCATTGAGGAATCAACTGTAAGTCCATTAATTGGCCATTATTCCTATGATTTGGAAGGGATTGAGTGTAAGACCATTTCATTGGCCACTTATGTCCTCTTTGCTTAGTGCTTTTGTTTGAATGTTGTATGTGAGGATGCAATTGTAAGTCCACGTTGTTGGCATTTGTTTTCCCATGATCATCTGTTGGAGATTAGAGTAAGCCCAGATATATTGGCATCTGACATCCATGTTTTGTTTTGTTTTAGGAGATTGGAATAAGTCCATTTATTGGCATCTGACATCCATGTTTTGTTTTGCTTTAGGAGATTGGTATAAGTCCATTTATTGGCATCTGATATCCTTGTTTGTTTTAGGAGACTGGTGTAAATCCATTGATTGGTATCCGGTATCCACCTTTGTTTGTGAGATTGGTGTAAGTCCAACAATTGGCATCCGGTATCATTTGTTTTGCTTATTTGTTATTGCTCATTTGCCTATTCCTAAGGACACACTTGAATCATCTTCTATATGATTTCAAGAGGTGAACTTCTAAGAAGTTTTACACTCCTCTCCACATCCTTTTGTTTCAAAACTCCCTTTTCACATTGTTAATTCAAAACTTTGAAATATTGTGCAAACATCTTCATGACTTTCCAAATTAGAAACTTGGACCTTAAGTCCTTGATTTTTCAAACTCCATTTCATAACAGTTCTTTGAATTGAATCCTAATCATACTTTGACCATACTTTGTGAATACTCATAATCAATTAACTTCACTCATTCAATTGTTTTGTGGCTTTGTCCATTTGTTGATATGTTTTCATACATTAGCCATAGGTTTCAATTACCATAGTGGTTGATTTAAATCCTACCTTATCCTTAGTTGAGTTGATTGTAAGTCTTCCATACTTATTATAGGGTTAACCCCTCACTAGTATGTTGAAGCCGTCCTCGCATGGTGGATTGTTGATTCAGGTTGAGTTTTCTCCCATTGGTAATGAAAAACCTTAGGGCTTGTGTTTTAAAATGAATTCATTAATTTTTGGAAATCTTTTAGCCGAACTACGGCGTTTTGATCCTTACCTTTTATGGAAGGTACGTAGGCAACGGGTTCATCCGTTCAAACACAAAAATAATAACTTGTATATTCTTTTCTCATCCCAATCATGTTTGCACAATATGTCATAAACAAATAAACTTTTTATACAACAAGTGTGAAAAGGGCTCCCTAGGAGTACCTAGGACGTTTTGGGTGCCTAACACCTTCCCATTGCGTAATTAACCCCTTACCCAGATTCTCTGATCTTTTCATTAGTTTTCTATGTGTAAAACTTCTTAGGCTTTTGTTCGCTTTTTAGCCATTCCTTAGGATAAATAAAAGTGCGGTGGCGACTCGAACTCTTTGTATGCTTTGCTTTTGATTTAATCAATAAATCATAAAGTGACGAATACACCGCTACAGTTATTACTCTGTGTTTCTTTGTTTTCAGGTTTTTACTTTAATCGGAGCCCCGGTCGAGAAAAGGAGTGAAAAAGAGCTAAAAACCCTAAAATTCAGCATTTTGTACTTGTGGCTTCCACCATGGCTGGCGCCATAGACCCTGCCATGACGTGTCCAAGCTCAACCTCCCTCAATTGCCACGTTCCCCACTACTTCCACTAAGGCGCCTCAGATTAGCCTTGTGGCGGGCGCCACAAGAGGAAAAAATTTCCCTCCCATTTTCAAGTTGAAGGGCATCCTTGTCATTTCCATCTTTTTACTTGCTTATAAATAGAAACTCGAAATCACTTTTTCAATCATCCAAACTTAGAACAAAGGCAAACTCAGAGCAACTTTGTTTCACTTAGGCATATATTCAGTATTTTAAAGTGGTAATCGCTTCGCATTAGGGTGTTACCACAATTGTGTAATCGAGTCTGTAATCGAGTTTGGAGCACTTTGGAAGGAAGTTAATCATGTCGCCATTTTCATTTCTGCTTTGCAATTTACTCAACCCTCCGATTGGAGCAGGTTTTTATTACTTGTCTTTATCTTATTTATTTTCCCGCACTCGCTTTACTTTTATTTATTTCTCGCACTCGCTTTAAATTATTTATTTCCTCGCACTCGCTTTAAATTATTTATTTCCTCGCACTCGCTTTAAATTATTTATTTTCTCGCACTCGCTTTAAATTATTTATTTCCTCACACTTGCTTTAAATTATTTATTTCCTCGCACTCGCACTACTTTTATTTACTTTCCGCACTCGCACTACTCTTATTTAAATTAATGCACTTTTACTTTACCATGTCTAACTAAATTTATAAGGTTAGAATGTAAGGATCGTAATCAAACCGATAATCCGTACAATTGATCGTAGAAGCACTTAAGGGCTATTTTAACTTTCAACTTAAGTTTTCCCGCACTTCAATTCCGTTGGGTAAGATCGAAAGTCGTCCGTCTATCTAAACTTAATTGTTTTTAACTATTTCAAAAATAGCGAAAGCGCTTTGTTTAGTTCATTAGGAGATTTTAACTTAAGAAGAAAAGAGATTTTAAAACTATTTTCGGACGTGTTTATAAGTTTAGAGTCTGGTTCGTAAGAACCTCTTTTGGTTAAGAAATCCAGGTTATAATACTTTTCAACTTAGTCAAGATACTATATTTCTTAAAAATAGGTTTACTACTCTAACGCAATGCGCGCCTTTTTATAAGTGACAATAAGAGGGTTTGATTAGAGAGTACAACTCGGTTCTGAATACGCGAAAGCGACAGTTCCCGTTAAATTAGTTCTTTTCAAAGTAGGAAACATTGCCCATAAGTAGTTTTATTAGCAAGTACTTGGATTATTAATTGATTATGTGAATTACATTCGACCCTGTCTTTATTAATTAAACTTTATTCAATACTTTACTTTTCATTGCACACTCTAAAAAACACATATTTTGATTGCCTTTGATAAACACCATAACAATAGATAACGATAGATTGACACTTGGTCTCTGTGGATTCGACAATCTTTTATATTACTCTGACGCGTTCGTATACTTGCGAAGAAGACCGCATCAATAGTCATTTTCCCTAATGTGAGTGACTTTGTTGATGTTGTTGCTACCAACATCTTTTGGGTTGTGAAGAATCTATAAGTAGATATAGTGCCATCTCTGCTAGGTGATGTATGTTACACCATAAGCATCTACCACAATAAAGAGAAGGGATGATTATGATGTTGCATTCCATTGTTGTACCAATGGTTTGCCTCACACCTTTATAAGGACATCCATATGATAGAGACCAGGGATAATCATGCTCGGGCTCAAAAGCTTATGTCCCTCAATGAAGGATCGATCCTCTGGTACCCGAAGAAGATAAACGCCAGGGATATAATTATTAATTGTGGGAGTTTTCCCAATGTACCCATTATTTGTTCAAAGGGGTGCATTAATTACAATCTTGTGTTGGCTCTAACACAATTGGGTCACCCCATATGGGAGAGGCCTAAGGAAGACGAGCTAGAGGAGTTTATCTTGCATGGAGAAGAGACCTCACACAAAGAACTGCTTAGAAAGGTTACTCGTGCATGGGAAAAGGTGCATGTTCCTTAACCCATGGGGAACATATCAGGTCACACAATTAGAAGGAGAAATCCAGTACCTAAGGGACCTTGCCGCTGCTGGTCAAGTCATTATCCAGGAACAAGGCGACTTGGCTGAAGCATGGAGGGTGGAACATTCCAATTTGGCAGAGTTCGCTAACAAATTAGTTTGGGACATCCCTAGGATGTACAAAAGAGATGATGATATTGTAAACTTCCACAACAAGTACTTGAGTTTATACGGCTGTGTGATTTCATGTTTAAGGAGTTTAAGGCCCACTTGAAGAAGGCCATAGAGGTACCACTCTAGTTTTTTCTTTATTTTAAGAATTTATCTTTCCAATTTTATTATTTTATGTATTATTGTCAGCGGGCATCATCCCCGTACGAACCTTTGCTTTGTATTTATGAATAAAGTTATTTTTATGGTATCTAAAATTGTGTTCATATTCCTAAAAAATGTGCAATAACGAATTTTGAATGTTCCCTAAAGAAATAAAAATAAAACATTTTTTACATGCATCATCAAGCATTCATACACACTTCATTACACATGCATTGAAAAGAAAAGAAAATCATATTTCTCATACTTTCCCAGTATCTTTGAACGCGACAACCTGACTCTCCAAACTCGAGCTCAACGTAAGAAGGCCATGGAGTAACTTGAACAAAATCAGGCAGCACTTACAGTGGATATGGACTCAGTCAAAGAGAAATGGAGGAAATGAAGGATAAGATGGATCAACTCGCGAGAGCCATTACCAACATGTTGGAAAGAGAGGTTGAGACTGATAAAAGGAAGGTTGTTTCCATGACTACCCCTCCACCCAGGGATGGTAACCCTCTACAAGGATTTACCTCTGACATCCAAGGGGGTGAAACTAAGGATGGTACCCTTCATCCTGAAGGGTCTATCTAAACCCTTATTCACAATGGGGCATCTCGTCCCGTACAAATACCAATTTCATAAGACTATGTGGATATAAGCTAACATTATGAGGAGGAATATCCTAGGGGTATGGTCCAAGAAAGTAAACCAGCTACTCACTCTGATGTCACTATTGGGGAAACAAGAACTAAAGACAAATATAAAATCCTAGAAGAAAGGTTGAAGGTAGTTGAAGGTTTCAGTATCTTCAGAGTTGATGCTATGGGGATGTGCTTGGTACCACATGTTGTTATACCTCCAAAGTTAAAAACACATGATTTTGAGAAATACAAGGGTGTAAGCTGCCCTAGGAACCATCTTTGGATGCTCGTCAGAAAGATGGCTGCCTACGCAACAAATGAGAAACTAATGATGCATAGCTTACAAGACAGTCTAAGTGGGACATCCCTAGATTGGTACTTTCAGTTGGAAAGAATACATATCAAGACTTGGGAAGACCTAGCTAATTCCTTCTTAAGGCAATTTAAATAGAACCTGGATATGGCTCCTAATTGCATGCAACTTCAGAATCTGTCTCAAAAGGGCAGTGAATCCTTCAAGAAGTGTGCCCAAAGGTGGAGAGAACCGGCTTCCTGCGTGCAACCTCCACTCTTAAAAATGAGTTAGTTGACATGTTTATGGGCATCCTACAAGACCCTTACTATAAAAATATGACCGGTTCAATATCTACTAGATTTTCTGACTTTGTAATAATTGGGGAAAGAATTGACAATGGCTTAAAAAGAGGTAAGATTGGAAAACATCCCTCAAATCAAAATAGTAACAAAAGGTACTCCAAGAATAGCAATTTGAAGAATGGTGAGACCAATGTTGTCACAATTGAAGGGAGCTCTCATGTGCCCTACAATTCTTACGTAGTTGTAGTAAGTCCTAATCACTATCCACAACATGCATACTCTAGGCCTCAAGCACAATAGGCTAGAGCACCGCCTAACAAAATTAACAAAATGGGTACGCCCAGAGGGATCGACATAGACCATGGAAGGAATTCGACCCCATACCTATAACATATACTTAGGTCTTGCCATACTTAATTCAAAAAGGATTGGTAGAGATTAAACCTCTAGCACCTCCGCCAAATCCTCTTCCCCTTGGTTACGATGCTAATTCCAGGTGTGACTTCCGTGCTGGATTACCAGGACATACTACTGAAAAGTGTTTAGCACTCAAGTTCAAAGTACAAGACTTATTAGATCACAAGATTATCTCTTTCACTCCAGAGGGTCCAAATGTGAAGGGAAATCCAATGCCATGTGATTAGTCTCCAATTCTCCTTATTTTCTGACACTCATTCGGCACCCTTGTAAGAAGTCGGTAACACATTAGTCCACTTATTTTATTATTTTGTTTGGTTATTTATATGTTTGGTATTGTTGTCTCCATTTGTTGAGTACATGTTATATGCATCATCATACTCCATTTTATGTCCTTTTGTGGTAGTTATTTTGGTTTCAAGTGTAAACAAGTGTACCCGAGGGATAGACAAGCAAAGTAGATGTTTTGGGCCCGTCGGGAGAAGAAAATTGGACCTACAGTAGCCCTGACACGGCCACCCATGTTGGCCAACACGGGCCGTGTCAGGAGAAGGGGCATGGAAGAGGAAAACAGGGAGCTAACACGGGTGCCCGTGTCAGCCTCCCTGAGCAGGCGCGTCAAGGCCTTGTGCCCCAGAAGCCAACACGGCCAGTGTTGGCTTGGGCACTTGATGTTCCAGTTTTGTGTTGTTTTTGGCACAGCTTATCCCGGAGGGTACTTTGGACTTTTACGCGAGAAAAATTGTCATCAGGAACTATTTACAGGAGATTTGAATATGGAGAAAGGGACTTTTTAAACGATAGAAAATTGGAGACAATCAAGATTGAAGTAGTGAAAAGCGAAGAAGAACGAAGATCCTTCAAGAGCGGACGCGATTGAAGATCAACGGAATTCCGAACTTTTTATAATGTCTTAATTTTATCTTGTATCTGATTTGAATAATATGATAGTCTAAACCCTCCCCCCCAATGCCATGGGGTGTCCCCTAATTGATCATGTAATGACCCTGTTGTTAGATTTTCCTTAATATATGTTATTTGTTTTCAATTTCACTGTATGATTCACGTAATGCTTTCTATATGGCAAAAATTAAGATTGATGTATGGTTAACGATTAGCAGGACTCCAATGGTTAAAGTTTTCATACAGTGAAACCATAGTAGATATCACCTAGGACTAGGGATACCCTATGGTTACCAGATTATTCTTGTTAAATTAAAATGCTTGATTTCATCATAATCACCTAAGGGCTTAGAGGTTAGATTAAATACCAAAGGTTTTCCTCTGAGGTCTTAGAGGTAAATAATCTTAAGATCCGGTAATTGAAACAATGTTCAGTATTAAGGAGTACACTCAAGGGTCATTACAGGAGATTTTTATACACCTTCCTTGGCATATTATATTAATCTGTGAAAATATTTATTTGTTTTATTTTTCCTTACATTAATTTTTACCAAACCCAAACTCTTACTTTTGTTCAATTGAGTGACTGTTTACTCTTATATTTTTGCGCAATCCTCGAGATCGATCTTTGGGAAACATCCCTCTTATTACTACATCCGTAAAAATAGTACACTTGCTATTTTTCCGATCAATTTTTTGGCGTTGTTGCTGGGGATTTCCAAATATAAGTTTAAAATTATCTCAATTGAAGTTTTGTTGCTCTGGAACTAAAATTTATTTTCCGTATTTTGAATATTTTATTTCTATTATATCAACTAATATGTGTATGATATTTATATGTGAGGTAAGGCCTCAACTGATTTTCTTTTTGACACAGAAATCGAGAGAACCTTGCGGGCAAGACTCAGACAAGCTCGATTAGCCAGGTCGGAATCAGACGAAGATCAATTTTCCATCCATTCAAGCTCAGATTCAGGTTCAAATAGAGAGATCGAAACTATGGCCGATATTCCACCGCCACCAGAAAGATTGTTGGAAGACTACGGAGGTGCCAATGCACAAACCGACAAATTAACTATTGTCAACCAACCAGTGAACGTGGATAATTTCCAGCTGTACCCGAGTACCATTAATCATCTTGAAAGGAAGCATTTTACTGGAAAAGTGAATGAAGATGCAAACAAGCATTTGCAGAGGTTTCTGACCATGAGCAACACTCTGAAAATTGATGGTCACACTGAAGAAGCCAAGAAGTTGAGAATGTTCCCGTTTACCTTAGAGGAAGAAGCTGAAGAACGGTTTTATTCTTTACCTGTCGGTAGCATCACAACTTGAGAATAAATGGAAAAGGAATTCCTGAATGAGTATTTTCCAGCGTTGGTATTTCAGCGGAAGAGGTATGAAATTTTGAATTTTAAGCAGAAGGACGAGGAAACTTTGGGAGATGCCTATAAGAGATTTAAGAGAGTCCTGGTAGCCTGCCCCACCCATAATATGGATGCAACTGAACAAATGAAAATGTTTGTAAAGGTCTTAAAATAAAGACCAAACAGCTGATCGATACTGCAGCCGGGGGTTCCACAAATTTTTTAACAACCACCAGTATCAAGAAGATCATTGAAGCTATTGCTGCTAATAAGCACATGGAGTTGTATGATAGGTGTCAAAGAAAACCAGAAGGGGTTATAGATTTAAAGCTGGAAACTAATAAAATTCGTATTGAAGATACTATAACTGCTAAAGTTGATAAGAAGCTGAAGGCGATGAATATAGGGACCCAACCGGTGGCACAGGTTCAACCGGTCCCTACTGTCTGCTGTGAAATTTGTAGTGGTCCGCACCAAACTTGTTATTATTTTGCAACTCCTCAACAAGTGGAGGAAATAAAATTTTTGAAGAAAAATAATCCTTATTCCAACATGTACAATCCGGGTTGGAAAAATCGTCCCAACTTCTCATGGAAAGACCAAAAAGGAACCGCTCCTCAACATGGTCAGTACCAAACTCGATATCAACAACAACAGTAGAAACAGGCCCTTAAGAAAGCTGAATGGGAAATTGCAATTGAAAGAATGGCTGCCCATAATGTTAAATTTCAAGAAGAAACCAAGAACAATCAGAAAAACACCACGACATCTATAAAGAATCTTGAAGTCCAAATGGGGCAAATCGCTCAGCAACTAGCTTCGAGTTCTCAAGCACAAGGTGCTTTACCTAGTGCAACCGTGACAAATCCTAGAGAGCATAATAATATGAAAGTGGTGACAACACGAAGTGGTAAAATTGATGAAGTTGTTGAAGAAGTGAATGAAGAGGAAGACCAATTGATCGAAGTGGACCTTGAGATCAAAGAAAATAAAGTTGTTAGAGAAGAAGTGGTAGCACCGAAATCGGTTGTGAAAGAAACAGTCATTGAGCCCAAGCCGGTTGTTAAGCTCTCATTCCCCACTAGAAACAAGAAAAAAGGGCAACATGAGAAACACTTTGAAAAATTCTTAGAGTTGGTCAAGAAGTTGGAAATTAACATTCCGTTGTTGGAGGAACTTGAACAAATGCCTAAGTATGCCAAGTTCATGAAGGATATCATTTCTAAGAGGCGTGTCACCGACACTAACCCAATTATTCTAACTGAAACTTGTAGTGCTATTTTGCAGGGTATGAAGATTCTGATAAAGAAGAAGAATCGAGGAGCTGTCACTATTCCATGTACTATTGGAGATAGGTCGTTCCACAAAGCTCTTATTGATCTGGGAGCTAGTATGAGTCTCATGCCCTTATCTATTTATAAGAAGCTCGGTATAGGGGCTGTACAAGATACCAGAATGACACTCCAATTCGCCGATCATTCGGTCAAGAAACCGTATGGCATTGTTGAAGATGTTCTGGTGAAAATTGATAAGTTTGTATTTCCGGTGAATTTTGTAATTCTTGAAATGCCGGAAGATGAAGAGATCCCTCTCATTCTGGGGAGACCCTTTTTGGAGACAGGATGATGCTTGATAAACATAGAAGAAGGAACAATGACACTGAAGGTTTATGATGAGGAATTGAAAATCGATGTTCGAAACACCATGAGGTACAAGGATGATATTTGTACCAGTCATACTATAGAGGTCATGGATCAGGTGACGACATATGATAACCCTTTGCATACACCCCAGTCATCTTTGGAAAGAGTGTTGAGTTTGTCCATTTTCGAGTCGGATAAAGAGGTGGACAACAGGGAATCTTAAGTGCTTGCCTTGTTGGACGCACAAACCCCGTGGAAATGATCTCGACCACGCCGGTGGGAGGATTTACGCCTACCTCAATGTAGTGAGGGGAATGAAGAACCTAAGAAGGAAACAGAGTTGAAACAACTTCCCGACAATCTCAAATATAATTTTCTCGAACCTGAAGGAAAATGTCTTGCTATCATAAACTCAAGCCTTCAGAATATCCAATAAGAAAAGCTCATCCGAGTCTTGAAAAAGTACAAAAATGCTATTGGATGGGAAATTGAATATTTGAAGGGTATTAGCCCTACTGTGTGCATGCATAAAATTCTCATGGAAGACGACCACAAGCCGGTAGTCTAACTACATAGGAGACTCAATCCGGCAATGAAGGAAGTGGTTTGGAAAGAAGTGGTAAAATTGTTGGATGCAGGTCTTATATATCCCATTTCTGATAGTCCGTGGGTGAGCCCGATGCACGTTGTCCCTAAAAAAGGGGGGGACCACCGTAATAAGGAATGAAAAAAATGAGCTAATTCCCACGCGGACAATAACCGGGTGGTGCGTTTACATTGATTACAGAAGGTTGAACACAACAACTAGGAAGTACCATTTTCCTTTACCATTTCTTGACCAGATGTTGGAGAGGTTAGCTGGGCATGACTACTACTGTTTTTTTAGATAGATACTCCAGGTATAATCAGATTGTTGTAGCGTCAGAAGACCAAGAAAAGACGACATTCACATGCCTGTATGGTGTTTTTGCTTACCGAAGAATGCCATTCGAGTTGTGTAATGCTCCTGCCACCTTCCAACTGTGCATGACTTCCAGTTTCGTTGACATGTTCGAAAAGCATATGGAAGTCTTCATGGATGACTTCTCAGTCTTTGGATCCTCATTTGATAACTGTTTGACTAATCTCTCTCTTGTTTTAGACAGGTGCCAGAAAATGAACCTAATTTTGAATTGGGAGAAATGTCACTTCATGGTGCGTGAGGGGATAGTGTTGGGTCATAAAATTTCTTATAAGGGAATTGAAGTTGACCAAGCAAAAGTTGAAGTGATCCCTAAACTCCCACCCCCGGTGAATGAGAAGGGTATCGGGAGTTTCTTAGGACACGCAGGTTTTTACCGCAGGTTCATAAGAGATTTATCGAAAATTGATAAAACGCTAACCACTCTGTTGATTAAAGATAAGGCGTTTCTATTCAACAAAGAATGCACCATGGCCTTTGAGACATTGAAAAGCAAGCTGATTTCTGCACCTATTGTTATTTCCCCCGATTGGTCTCTACCATTCGAGATCATGTGTGATGCTAGTAATATTGTTGTAGGGGAAGTCTTAGGACAACGAAGAGAGAAGTTATTACATGTCATTTACTATGCTAGTCATGTGTTGAACCCGACACAGATGAACTACGCAACCATGGAAAAAGAGTTGTTGGCCGTTGTTTACGCTTTTGACAAGTTCAGGCAGTATTTGTTGGGATCAAAGGTTGTAGTATATACGGATCATGTCGCTTTAAAGTATTTGTTTGCTAAGAAAGACTCTAAGCTGAGACTCCTCAGGTGGATCTTACCCCTCCAAGAATTTGATGTCGAGATCCGAGACAAAAGAGGGTGTGAAAACACAGTGGCGGATCATCTATCCCGCATGTCACCTATTGAAGAAATAGAAGAAAAGAGACCGATAAAGGATGAATTCGCTAATGAACACATCCTCGTTGTTATCGGTATCCCGTGGTTCGCAGACTACGCAAATTATTTGGTGGGGGTGTAATCCCCAACGATTCTGATTCTAACAAAAAGAAAAAGTTTGTTCATGATTGAAGGTTTTACTTATGGGATGACCCATTCCTATACAAAAGAGGAGTGATGGGCTGGTCAGAAGATGTGTCCCGGAGGAGGAGCAAAGGGATGTACTTAGAGCTTGTCATGATTCAGACTATGGAGGACATTTTAGTGGAGACTGAACAACAGCCAAAGTTCTTCAATCAGGTCTATATTGACCCACTTTGTTCAAAGATGCCCAGGACATCATCAAAGAATGCGACAGATGTTAAAGAACGGGGAACATTTCAAAGAGAAATCAAATTCCACAAAATGTTATGCTTGAGGTTGAATTGTTTGATGTCTGGGGAATAGACTTCATGGGGCCATTTCCACCATCCTGTGGCAAAAATTACCTCTTGGTAGCAGTTGACTATGTATCCAAGTGGGTGGAAGTTGTGGCATTACCCACCAATGACGCTAAAGTGGTGGTGACATTTCTGAAGAACAATATCTTTTCGAGATTTGGGGTGCCAAGAGCACTTATCAGTGATGAAGGCACTCACTTTTTGAACAAACTGATGGAGAACCTGCTGAAGAAGTATAATGTTAAACACAAGATCGCCACTCCGTATCACCCTCAAACGAGTGGCCAGGTCGAAGTGTCCAACAAGAAGATTAAGCAAATATTTGAAAAGACTGTGTACGCATTTAGGAAGGATTGGGAACTAAAGTTAGAAGATGCACTATGGACGTACAAAACAACTTTCAAAACGCCCATAGGTATGTCCCCGTATCAGTTAGTTTATAGTAAAGCTTGTCACTTGCCACTAGAGTTGGAGCACAAAGCATTTTGGGCATCCAAATTCTTGAATTATGATCTGGCTAAAGCAGGTGAGTCCCACATCCTTTAGCTCCATGAGTTAGAGGAATTTCGAAATCGAGCGTATGAAAACGCCAAGATATACAAGGAAAGGACAAAGAAATGGCACGATCAGAAGCTGCAGAAAAAAGAGTTTGTCGAGGGACAACTGGTGCTCTTGTTCAACTCCAGGTTAAAGCTTTTCCAGGAAAGTTGAAATCCAGGTGGTCGAGTCTATTTGTAGTTCACAAAGTGTTTCCCCATGGAGCTATCGAACTAAAAATACAAATAATGGAGATACCTTCAAGGTAAATGGACAACTGCTGAAGCACTACTATCAGGGACAGGAAAGTGGTCTAATTGAGAATGTTCGTCTCCAAGGATGAGGGAGACGACCATCGAGCCATGCGACGTTAAACTCAGCGCTTCATGGGAGGCAACCCACACGGTTTTTATCTAACTATTTCCATGTTTGGTGTGTTTATAGGTTCACTCGTAGGTTCACGGTTACATTGCGTAGTTCAGAAGAGAAGGGTTGATTAAGATGGTCGGACACCAGAAGAACAGGGATAAAACCAAAAAACAGTTGAAAAGTCAAAAAATTTTGAAAAAACAGGGCCCTGACACGGGCACCCGTGTCACCTGACACGGCCCGTGTTAGGCAAGCAAGGAAACACCAAGTTTACAGTAGACTGACACGGTCGCCCGTGTCAGCTGACATGGCCCGTGTCAGCCCTACTAGGAGAAGCCTCAAATTACAGTGGCTTGACACGCTCGCCCGTGTCAGGCCCAACGACCATATTTTTCAAATTTCGTCTTTTTGTGTTTTTGTGGACCCCACCCGAAATTTTCACCACTTAAACACATTTTACCCTTAATCTACCAATAAAATCTGATTTTCTTTCACTCTCTCTCTCATTTTCACATCATCCTTCTCCTTCCTCTCATTTTCTTTACATTCCTCAATTATCAAACTACCTTAAAACTCCCAACTTTACCGCCATACTCCGTCCATATTACCAGCACCCTTCACGAAAGTTGTTCTACTCGCCATCCTCTACAAAACTACGGTAATCTTTTTCCGTTTTCCTTAAAAAAAAATTGGGTGATAAATTGTGTTTCAGGAAACAAAAATGTCGCTGAAAAGAATCTCCAAAGGGAAGCAAGCAGATGCAGAATCATCCCGTCCACGGAAACGGACAATTTGTCATCCAAATTCACATGACATAACCTCGAAGCATGAACGGAAGTACGCATCTCATGTCAAACGGAAAATCACTCCAACAAGGTACCTTTGCTCCGATACTCTATTTCAATTATGTATGTCTAAAGAATTGGATAGGATGTTCCATGTTCTAGGAATGCTTGAGTTTGTGCGTTGTGAAGCGCCAACCTATGAGCGCATCACATTAGAATTTCTGAGCATAATTGAGTTCAAGCTTAAAAAAGGTTGGACGGGTACAACGATGTACTTTAGAGGAACGATGTCTTTCAGGTTATACAATGTCGACCACGAGTTGACAGTGGAGGAGCTGGGTGAAATTCTTTGCCTACCCCTTTATGGCCCCGGAGCCGTACCAGATAGCTTCGATGCTAAGACGTTCTGGTTGGCCATTACGGGACGATCCAACTATGTGGCTAAAGGGGCGAAGATATCGGGTATTTAAAATCCCTGTTTCAGGTACGCCCAGAAGGTGCTGACTTTCACACTTTTTGGCAGGGGTGACAAAACATGTGTAGCCACCCAAAGAGAGTTGTTCTTTTTGTTTTCCATGGCAAACCGAGTAGCTGTGAGTGTTGTAGCATTTAATGCAGATTATCTGGGTCGCGTAGGGAGATCAGCCCAAGGGGAATCTCCATAGGGGGAATCATCACTCAGATAGCCCATCATTTCGGATATGACCCGGCTGCACTTAATGAGACACCGGTAGTAGGTAAGAGCAAACTGGACATGAACGCATTGGTCCAACAAGGTATCGTTTCACAAGTTTCTGATTATTATGCCTTAATGAGTTCGGGTCAGTTTATTATGGCTCTTCCTAACACTACACGAATTAGCATCTCAAACATGGTCAATTGGCTATATGAAAGTGTCGTCCAATATGATATGGACAAGCACAATGCTGACACATTTGCTGCAGGTGACCCACCGGAGGAAGAAGTACATGAAGAGATGTAGGATCAGGAGCAATTTGCTGCTCCACCAGAGGACTCCATGCACCCATGTGCCGGTTCGTCAGATGTGATGATGGACCAATGGTCACGGATGCAAACAGAAATTGGCGATCTCTGAGTGGAGCAAACACGCCAAGGTGTAGAGAAAGCCTGTCAAGGGACTCTTATGGACGAGATGCACACGATGATGCAACGTCTGATGTTGCAATTTCCTCCACCACAGTGAACTGATGTGAGTCCCTCTCTATCTTGGATTAAACATTGCGGACAATGTTTAGTTCAAGTGTGGGTTTTTTTTTTATTATTTGTTGTTTTTGATTGTTTGTGTTGTTCTTAATAGTTTTGTTTTAATTAGTTGTGTGGTACTCTATGTGTTACAGATAAAGGACATCCGTACCGGATGAACGATGAAGCTTGGAGTGATTGGATGGAAGACACACCCCTCTACTTGCTCTTCTAGAAACCCCCGAAGGTTGATGCTACTGACCTGAAAAATCGGACGCGACTCTCTGTCACTGGATTTTGTCGGGACACTCCGTAACCGAAGAGAAGACGAAGCTACATCACACTGAGAGACATCTTGGAAGCCTGAAAGCTAGACAAAACATGGTGAGAACTACAAAATGCCAAACACTTGTCATCATGAGAGTTGTTCAGGTATGCCTTTGTCTCTCTGGGTTTGCATTAGAGATCTTGAAATTTCATAACACACTATACACACTGAGGCATTGTTTTTGTATTTTAACCTTGTGCCTTTCCAGCCAACCCGTCATTATTACCCTTCATTCACCAATTTTGAGCCATATTTCCTTTTGTTTGTTATTTCAACATTGTATATAGCCATATGCCCATACACTACCACACCTTGCTTAGATAAGTGTTGTTTACCCCAAAGCTGCTAAAAAGCCTAAGTTTGGGGTTTCATCAAAATTTGGGGACACCGGCAAACCTTAGATAAGTGCAAAAAGATGAGAAAATTCAAAGAGAAAAATAAAAAGAAAATATCATGCTCAAAAGAGCGATAAAAGAAAATATATGAGCCAATGAACCTCAACAAGAACAGTGTCCAAAAGAAATACCCCCGAGTTTTAAATTTGAACAACAGTACGAGGGTAACAACACGAAATCTGAGCCTAAACCCCTAGTATTTCCCTTTTTTGTTTTAACTCCCCACGTTACACCTTAGTCCCGCTACAACCGAAAAAGTCTTCGAATAGTGTGTGTTGTGTGTTGCTTGTTATGAAGGTATCTGTATTTCAAACCTAAGAGTTGACTTTGCATGCTCTATTTTTTTGAGTGTAAACACTTTGATCCCGAGAGATTTGGTGAGGGTGTGAAAAGCTACAGGATAAAAGATATGTCAAAGTTAAAGTGTGGCTAGAGTCGGAAATCGGGAAAGAGAAAAACTGTGACTGAAAAGTGAACAGGAGATCGCAAAAGATCGCAGTAGCATTGTGGATGCAAAATTTGGGGGCAACCGTCTTGATGTCTCGAGCATCACTTGAGGACAAGCAACGAGATAAGTTTGGGGTTGTGACCAGTCTCCAATTCTCCTTGTTTTTTGACACTCATTCGGCACCGTTGTAAGAAGTCGGTAACACATTAGTCCACTTATTTTATTATTTTGTTTGGTTATTTATATGTTTGGTGTTGTTGTCTCCATTTGTTAACTACATGTTATATGCATCATCATACTCCATTTTATGTCCTTTTGTGTAGTTCTTTTGGTTTCAGGTGTAAACAAGTGTACCTGAGGGATAGACAATCAAAGCAGATGTTCTAGGCCCGTCGGGAGAAGAAAATTGGACCTACAGTAGCCCTGACACGGCCACCCGTGTTGGCCAACACGGGTCGTGTCAGGAGAAGGGGCATGGAAGAGGAAAACATGGAGCTGACACGGCCCGTGTCAGCCTCCCTGAGCAGGTGTGTCAAGGCCTTGTGCCCCATAAGCCAACACGGTCTGGCGTGTTGCCTAACACGGCCAGTGTTGGCTTGGGCACTTGATGTTCCAGTTTTGTGTTGTTTTTGGCACAACTTATCCCGAAGGGTATTTTGGACTTTTGCGCGAGAAAAATTGTCATCAGGAACTATTTATAGGAGATTTGAATATGGAGAAAGGGACTTTTTACACGATAGAAAATTGGAGACGGTCAAGATTTAAGCAGTGAAAATATGATCGGTTCAATATCTACTGGATTTGCTGACTTGGTAATAATTGGGGAAAGAATTGATAGTGGCTTAAAAAGAGGTAAGATTGGAAAAGCATCCTCAAATCAAAATAGTAATAAAACTTACTTCAAGAATAGCAATTTGAAGAAAGGTGAGACCAATGTTGTCACAATTGAAGGGAGTTCTCATGTGCCCTACAATTCTTACGTAGTTGTAGTAGGTCCTAATCACTATCCACAACATGCATACTCTAGGCCTCAAGCACAATAGGCTAGAGCACCGCCTCAACAAAATTAACAAAATGGGTACGCCCGGAGGGATCGATAAAGACCATGGAAGGAATTCGACCCAATGCCTATAACATATACTCAGGTCCTGTCATACTTAATTCAAAAAGGATTGGTAGAGATTAAACGTCTAGCACCTCCGCCAAATCCTCTTCCCCGTGGTTACGATGCTAATGCCAGATGTGAATTCCATGCTGGTTTACCAGGACATACTACAGAAAAGTGTTTGGCACTCAAGTTCAAATTACAAGACTTATTGGATCACAAGATTATCTCTTTCACTCTAGAGGGTCCAAATGTGAAGGGAAATCCAATTCCAGGACACAATGGTCCAACTATCAATGTGGTGGAAGGACTAGACGATAATGTTCTGACCCAAATGGTAGATCAAGTGAGGACTCCCATATCAAGGATACATGAAAAATTGATCGGCTACAAGGAATTTGAAGAGTTACATGCTAACTGTAAAATATGCCAAATCAATCCAAACATGTGTGGAAGGATGAAGGAGTGCCTTTAATAAATGACGAATGAGGTTTTTGTTCAAATTGGGTATACCAGGAAGATAAAAGATGGCTCATTCAAAGAATCTCAGGGACACACACGTTTTGAGATCCCTTACAAGAAAATGGAAACTCCTACACCATTTCAAATATTGTTCCCAATGTCTTCCAAAACATCAGTATAAATACTAGTTCCAGTTCCATCTCAAATTCCATTTCAAATACCAGTAAAGTTGGAAAACCTTATTGTCTTCCATGTTCCTACACTGTTCCCATTCAAAAGCACTAAGTTTGTACCTTGGAATTATAACTCTACAGCATATATAGGAGACAAACCTATAGTACTAGACCCACTAGTCACTAATATTGTTGGAATTGGGGGCATGACCCAAAGCGGGAGAGTGTTCGCTCTTGAGCCACAATCAAAAGGAAAGACACATGAGAATTCAAAAGAGAAGGAAGCTGAATCATTCAAGAAGACTATACCTCAAGGAGATGCCGAGGAATTCTTAAGGTTGATAAGAAAGAGAGACTATAAGGTGGTAGACCAATTGAGCCATACACCATCCAAAATATCCATATTATCTCTAATGTTAAGCTCTAAGGCCCATAGAGAATCCTTGTTGAAAATATTAAACGATGCCTATGTCACTAAGTACATAACAGTAAATCAATTTGATGATGTGGTGGCTAATATTACCACTAACATGTATTTGGTATTTAGTAATGATAAATTACCACCAGAGGAACATTCTCACAATAAAGCTTTACACATATCTATCAAATGCCAAGATAGTCTCCTATCAAGGGTATTGGTGGACACAGGTTCGTCTTTAAATATCATGCCTAAAAATACTCTGGGAAAGCTGAACAATGTAAGAACTTCCATGAAAGCTAGTACTTTGGTGGTCAAGGCTTTTGATGGTTCGAAGATGATGGTAATTGGAGAAGTTGATTTACCAATAATTGTGGGACCTCATACCTTTATGGTCACTTTTCAAGTAATGGACATCAATCCATCCTATAGTTGTCTCATAGGACAACCTTGGATTCATGCCGCAGGAGCTGTAACTTCAACCTTACACCAGAGATTGAAATTCATAATTAACGATAATCTAATAATTGTCGAAGGAGAGAAGGACATGTTAGTTAGCCACCTTTCATCCTTCAGATACATAGAAGCGGATGGGGAAACATTGGATATACCTTTTCAATGCTTGGAGATTGCAGCAGTCAGTCGAAGAAAAAAAATCAATATCCCCATGGGAGAAGATGTCAAAATTGATCAAGGATAGAGATACCCAGGGTTGTGGCAAGTTGTTGGAAATACTAGAGAAAAAGGATCGGCTCGGGCTAGGTTACAAACCAGCTAATGAAGCAATTCAAAAGACAGACTAGAAGAAGCTTTGTACACTTCAAGAAACCTTCCATAGTGCAGGATATAGGGATGAAGATCAGGTGGCTGTGGTTGAAAAAGAAGAAAAAGGGATACCTAACTTGGTGTGTCATTGTTCACCAAATATAACTCTCAGTAATTGGAAGGCCATCGAGATCCCGGAGATGATTTCTAGTTCGAAGTAATTTACCATTTAAAAAATAATAATAATAAGTCCTTTGTTATGCCCAAGGAAAATGGACAAGCTTTGTAGGGCTCCCTTCGTTTCAATTACTTATTTATTAATAAATTTTCATTTTTGTTTTCAATCAAAATCCTTTTCTTTCATTTTAAATTTTCTTTTCAAAAAACAGCAATACCCTTTCATAATCTTTCATTTCTATCAAATCATCCAAAAGATAATAATAGATAAAAAATTCCTCACGTAGATTAATGAATGAACCTATTGAAAATGACACTGCTATAATCCCTTATAACTTCGAATTCCCAATTAACCAAGCGGGAGAAGGTGATGAGGGCGATTATGAACTTCCAGAAGAGTTAGCAAGGCTGCTAAAGTAAGAGGACAAATAAATTCAACCTCATCAGGAACCAGTGGATGTGATCAATCTGGGTACTAAAGAAAACAAGAAGGAGGTTAAGGTCGGTGCTTCCTTAAAAGATGAAGTCAAGAAAAGGTTTATCGAGCTCTTTCATGAATACTCAGATGTGTTTGCTTGGTCATATCAGGATATTCCTGGGTTAGACACAGAAACTACCGCTCAAACCATAGTGTCTGCGAGTTAAGCAAAAATTAAGAAGAACCAGGACATACATGTCTCTCAAGATCAGGAAAGAGGTCAGGAAAAAACTCGACGTTGGATTCTTAGCTGTTGCAAAATATACATAGTGGATGGCAAACATTGTTCTCGTTCCAAAGAAAGAAGGCAAGGTCAGAATGTGTGTAGATTATCAGGATTTGAATAGAGAAAGTCTTAAGGGAGACTTTCCCTTACCGCACATCGAAGTACTAGTAGATAACACCACTCAGTTCTCACTCTTCTCATTCGTGGATGGATTCTCTGATTATAACCAAATAAAAATGGATCCTACAGACATGGATAAAACCATGTTTATCACTTCTTGGGGCACCTTCTATTATAAGGCAATGCCTTTCGGATTGAAAAATGCCTAGGCAACATATCAAAGGGAAATGGTGACCATGTTCCACGACATGGTCCATAAATAAATAGAAGTATACATTGACAATATGATTTCCAAATCACAGACCGAAGAGGATCACATAGTCAACCTATGAAAACTATTTGATTGTCTAAGAAAGTTCAATTTACATCTGAATCCAACAAAGTATACTTTTGGGGTCAGATCAGGGAAGTTATTGGGGTTCATAGTCCGCCAGAGGGGAATTGAAGTTGATCCCGATAAAGTAAAGGCTATCCAAGAAATGCCAGCTCCAAGGATGGAAAATGAGGATCGAGGATTTTTGGGGAGACTGAATTACATTGCTAGGTTCATCTCATATCTCACAGCTACGTGTGAACCAATCTTCAAGTCACCCAGGAAAAATCAAGCCATTAAGTGGAATGAAGGTTGTCGAAAGGCCTTCGATAAAATCAAGGAATATTTACAAGAGTCACCTATCTTGGTACCACCAGTCTCGGGGAGACCACTTATGATGTACCTAACAGTTCTTGATAACTCTATGGGATGTGTACTGGGGCAACATGATGAGACTGGAAGAAAGGAGAACACAATCTATTACATAATCAAGAAGTTTACCATTGTGAATCCCGATATTCACTCTTGGAGAAGACTTGATGTGCCCTAGTTTGGGCTGCTCGACAGCTCATACAATATATGGTGTGTCGTATAACTCTATTGATATCCCGAATGGACCTTGTCAAGTATATCTTTTAGAAGCCTGCGGTAACTGAGAGAATAGCCTGATGGAAGATGTTGCTAATAGAATATGACATTCAGTATGTCACACAAAAATCCATAAAAGGGAGTGTGCTAGCAGATTATCTTGCACATCATCCAACATAAAATTATCACCCTATACACTTTGACTTTTATGACAAAGATATTATGGTAATAAGGGATTGCGAGACCCCAAGTCCCAATGAAGGACCCGAACTAGGATCACGACGGAAATTGGTATTTCATGGTGCCTCGAATGCAACCGGACATGGAATTGGAGCTGTCATAACCTCCCCAATAGGGTACCATGATCCCTTCATGACTAGGTTGTGCTTTACTTGTACAAATAACATGACAAAATATGAGGCATGTATCCTAGGGATTGGCGAAGCCATTGACCTAAAAATCAAGATCCTAGAAGTATATGGAGATTAAAATCTCGTCATCAATCAAATCAATGGAGAGTGGGGAATCCATAATGCTAAGCTAATCCGGTACCGATACCACGTCCAGAAGATGATCACTTACTTTGACGAGGTTACCTTCCACTATATTCCTCAAGAAGAGAATCAACTAGCAGACTCCTTGGCCACTCTATCATCCATGTTCAAAGTCAAGTGGTACAACGAAGCGCCAACTATAAGAATTCACTGTTTGGATGAGCCTTCCTATTGCATATCCATATAGGTAGAAGTGGATAATAAACTATGGTTTTATAACATCAAACAATTTCTTCAGAAACCGGAATATCCTGCAAATACCTCGAGTGAGGGGAGGTATTTTACAATAGGAATCATGACATGGTCTTACTCATATGTTTGGGCGGGTATGAGAAAGACATGCTTATCAAAGAAATTCAAGAAGGATCCTTTGGCACTCACGTCAATAGGCATTCCATGTCTAATAAAAGTTCTCCGAGCAGGATATTATCGGTTGACTATGGAAACTGATTGTTTCAAATACGTCAAGAAGTGTGACAAGTGTCAGATCTACGTGGATAAGGTCCATGTGTCATCCACTCCCTTAAACGTTTTAACTGCTCCATGGTCATTTTCCATGTGGGGTATGGACATAATCGAGATGATTGAGCCCAAAGCTGCAAATGGACACCGATTCATTCTGGTTGCTATCGATTACTTCACCAAGTAGGTAGAAGTTGCTTCTTACGCCAATGTGACAAGAAAAGTGATCGCACGATTCATCAAGAAGGAGATCATTTGTCGATACGGGGTTCCTAACAAGATTATCATGGATAATGGGTTGAATCTAAATAACAAAGTGATGGATAAGTTATGCGAGAGTTTCAAAATTAAACACCATAAATCATCACTCTATCAACCAAAGACGAACGACACAGTAGAAGCGGCCAACAAGAATATCAAAAAGATCATCCAGAAGATGGTGAAAACCTATAAAGACTGGCATGAGATGCTCCCTTTTTCACTACACGGCTATAGAACTTTCATCAGCACCTCAATAGGAGAAACTCTTTTTTGTCTGGTCTATGGTACCGAAGTTGTACCCCCTATCAAAGTCAAAATCCCCCCCTTAAGAGTCTTGATGGGAACCAAATTATATAAAGCAGAATGGCCGACTTAGACAAAAATTAGGGCATCCTGGTGGATTGAAAATTTGAAAAAGACATCCAGGCAAAAATTAGGGACTAGTATAAAAAAATAGAACCCGATAAGTCGAAAACCCAAAAGGGCGGCTAAGGAAAAATAGGGTATATCATCCCGGTGGACTAAGACTCGAAAAGAGAGGTCCAGGAAAAAAATAGGGATATCCAAAAGGTATTTGACCACGTCATTTATTTCTTCCTACGACAAGAATTCAGATGGGAGTAATCAATTCAATCATCACCGTCGGAAGCAAAGTATTGTGACCTCAAAGTCATAGGGATAATAGCATGTGTTGGGTTCAACAAAGACATGAATAAATCTGTTTTTCATTTCCAATTTTACATCTTCTTAGATTTTTGGTAATCTCTCCTTACAGGAATGACTTCTTTATGTAATATCTCTCATTTACGGGCCAAATCTCAATTAATGAAGTTTGTATTTTGAATCTTTTCCTTTGCTTTTCAATTTTTTTCTGCTTGATTACAAAATATCAATTATTTGTGAATAAAGCATTGAAACGTTGGGCATAATAAAAAGCTTGCAAGAGAAAACATATTTTACTTTGATTTCAAAAATGTCAAAGTGATCATGTTCTTCAAACATCACTTCTGAAGCAAAACACTGGATCCATAAATCAACAATCACGATCTAACCAGTACAAAAGTTTCTTCCTTTACAAAAAAGCACATTGCATATTCTCGGATATCAAGAGCCTCACGCCCGGTTCCAGGGACATATCAAAATCTCAAGGGGCCAGGGAGTCGAAATGTCACAAAAACAATGATTCCCCCAAAGTCATGCATCACATACACATATCATAAAAGAGGAGTTAGCCCGAACACCACATCATGCATAAAACATACACCAATTCAAAATATGCATACACATAAACATACATAATACATCGCATAGGATTTATGATTACTCTTAGAGGTTCACATCTTCATCTATATCAATACATTTCCCCAAGCAGGAACATTTATTGGTCTTCCCCAATAAGTAACTTCCATAAACACATTTTCAATAAGGAACTTCCCCAACAAGCTCATTCACTACGAGTTTTTCGGAATCTATCCAATTGTAGATCGTCCCAAAAGATCGTTATTAACTAGTGAGCAGGTCTTTACCTCTCACATCCCTAGCTTATCCCACACATGCGATACATTCCATCAAGTACATCAGGGATAATATCAAGGGATCTTATCAACAGTTTTATATCAAGGGAATTCAGCATAAGGGTCCATCAAGGTTATCACGGGGTTCTATAAAGCATTTTTTAGCAAGGGTTTCACTAGGGGTTTCGTCAAAGGAATTTCACCAGGATTATATTAAGATTTTTGTCACCAGTACATGAGATTATATCAAATGATTATATCAAAGGGGTTTATCAAATAATTCTATCAAGGGAATTCTACCATAAGTCGATCAAGGGGTTCTACTGGAATTTTATCAATGGGTTCAATCAGAATCTGATCAAGGGGATTTCACTAGTATTTTATAGAGGGTTTACCATGGGGTTTCATCATGGTTTTTGTCATCAGGGTTTCCATCATGAGATGGTTTGGAGGCCAGCGGAGTGTCATAGATTGTCCAATCCTTGCTCATTCCCAGGGTCTATTGACTTTGTGGTTAAAATTAGGGTTTCCTCTCTATATTTAACTATCTTCGCCTAGAGAAGATGAAGGCTCGTCGTCATCATCATCTTAGTCTGGAGTTGATTAAATAGGGACAACTGTCATACCCCAAACTTTAACCACAGTATTTGTCTTTACTACTAACTTAGGATATAGATCACTCATATATTCAGAGTCCCATATAGGTCATTTGGTCGACTCCAATGACCTAAAATGTCAAAGGAGGACCATTTTGACTTTTAGTTCCTCATAGGGACTTAATTTTGATTTAGGGGTATGATATAAAATATCATCATGCTAGAGGTATATAGGTTAATATTAAGATTATTATTAGTTAAATAAGGTTAATATTAGTATTTGTTAGATCGTATTTTTACTAATTAGAAATATATTAGGATAAATTAGGATTAAATTAATTTTTCATCAAATTCTTATATTGAGGGAAATATTAATAGGACTTCTTAATTAATGGCGTAATTGGGTTTATTAGAGTATTGATGTTATTATTAATGGTGAATAATTATCATTATTAATATTATTATGATTAAATTACTATTATTACTTATTAATATTATTAGTGTTAGTATTATTTATTATTATTAGGAATATTATCAATATTATTAAAATTAAATTACCATTGTTAATGTTATTATTATTTATTAATGTTATTATTATTAATATTATTGGTTATCAATATTATTATTACTTACTATTTATCATTATTAGAAATACTATTGCCAATATTATTAAAGTTTAGATAATTAGAATTAGTATTATTGTTATTGGATTATTATTAATATTGTTATTAAGATTTATCAGTTTTATTTTTGATGTTATTGACCTTGGGGCCTTTTAAATCGAGAATCAGACAGAGCCCGATCCAGGGCCCGTTTCAGTTGGGTCAACTGAGCAACCCAACTCCACATTTCAATTGGGTCACGTAGGACCCGTATTCACCTGAATCGGGTCAAACCCATGACACGAACCCTGTTCATCTTCTTCCCCAATCGAACCCTAAAATCACGCAAACAGAAATTGGAAATGGATCAAAATCACTCAATCAAATATTCCCATTTTTATTACAGCATACATTACAACATGGTGATTATAAGTAATCTCATACTAAGTACATCAAAATCTCAAAATCCTAATTTTAAATCTGAATCAACTCCTGAATTACAAATCAAATCTGATTCAATCAGATCTCAACCTAATACAGAATTACCTAAAACAAGTCAATCAAATTAAATTCTAAAACTAAAAATCACTCTATAAAAACCTAAGTCTAAAATTGAATCGATGACAGAGAAGAAAAACCCTAAAATGAATCCTCAGAATTCTTGCTTCTACAATCCACCGAACCTCACTAAGAGCTCCAAATTTTGAAGGGATTAGGGTTTCACATTGAAACCCTAATCTGCTTGAGCTTGGCCATCATCACTAGAAAAACCTTGTATCCAAAAAAGAAGAGTGATACAATAAGAGAGAGATAAGAAAAAAAGGGAAAGTAGAATCCAAAGAACTTACCTTTTACCTAAGAACTCCTCCACTCCGAAGGTTGGCCACACAGTCTCTTTATTCTATTTGCTTGGGTTGATTGCTTAATTGATTGTAATGTATGCCTGATTGTTGTTTGCATTAAGTTTCGGTTTGATCTGAAGGGTTTATGGGAAACTAGGGTTAGGGTTCTTTATTTTAGGGTTAGAGTTCATCCTACATAGGGTTAGGGTTCATACGATGAACCTTGGGATTCATTTGAGAAATAAGTTACGATTCGTGTTTGATTAGGGTTCATGGTCCTTAAAGGTTTCTGGGGTGATGTTCATCACCCAAATGAACATCGATCGAAGATTCTGGTTGAGCTTCAACCGAAAATCCAGGGTTCACGGCAGTTTCAAGGAAGGGGATGGAGGCGGGTCAACTTATGGGTTAGGTGTTCTTCATGTTCATGATGAACATGAAGGTCCTGGTTGAAGGTCGTGGTCTAGGAGGTGGATCACGGTGGGAGAAGGGTGGCTCAAAAGGGAGAGTTTAGATAGAAGAGAGAGGGCAAAAAGAGGTATTGAGAAATGGAGAGAAGTAGAGAGAGAAAGAAAATAGAAAAATGAAGGTTGTGAAGAGGGTTGGTTTATATACCCCCACCATCGTTCCCCATATTTGTGCCAAGTGGCGCCCTGGAGGAACTCGGATCAGTTGACCACCATGGTCAACTAAGGATCTCGTTTGCGCCCGTGCATCATGGTCCCCTGTTGACTATGAATCTGAACCCCTTATCTTGTGTACTTTGACTAGTCAACCTAATCAAAGGTTGAGATTACACACTACAGGATCCTTTGGATCTTGATCAAATGACCCAGAGAGAGTCAATAGCTGACTCTCCCCTTCCCTAGATTGCCCTCAACGTGGGCCTCATGACTAATGGGTCTCTCTTTATTTCTTTTTGCACCCCCGTTTTCATGGCCCACTTGCTTACTAGTTCAAAATTCACCCCTCGTTTCTATTTTATTTTTTAGATAATTGATTACTTAATTAACTATTAATCAAGATTTAGCCAATTTAATATTTAGGATTAATTCAATTAAAGTTAGTGTTTTTGTTATCTGTTTATTCATGATTTTTAAGGGATTAATTAATTATAATATTAATACTTTAATTAATTAGGGATTTATATTATTTACATTAGGGGTAATTAAATCAGGAATTATGGAATAAAATCAGAGATACTTCTTAGGGATAAGGGGTATAAAAATAGGGCAAGTAGGGATATGGGATATATCGTATGACATCTAATTTAATTTATTTGTATTACTTTTAATTTGATTTATTTTGTATTATTATATCATATTTAATTTTATTAATTAAATTAAATGATATTTTCATAATTTAATGAGACAAGGACATATGATACTATTTGGGATAAAATTGTGGGATTTTCAAGGGTTAAATTGGGGATAAAACCAAGATAAAGGGTTATGCCTAATACATAATTCTGAATCATAATTTATTTTCTTAAGTAAATTAAAATAATATTTTTGCAAGTAATAAAGGGATAAAATCAATTCAAACTCACTTCAAATTGTAAGACTTCTAGCCTAGCGTATTAAGGCGTTTTATAAAATTGAGTATTTCTCCGTCCCCGATGCGTGAGAATTTTTGAAGGGATAAAAACAACCAACCAACTAACATTGTCTAGAAGAACTACGGTACTCTGATCCTTCGCCTAATGTGAAGGTACGTAGGCATAGAGTTGTAAACTCTAGCGAGTACAATTATAAAAAACCTTTTTGGGTCTCTTAACCATTTAAGTAAAATACCTTCTGTAAAAACATGAATAATCAACCTGTAATTAAGTAAATACATTATGAATACACATTAATCCTAGAATTGAAGGAGGATCTCATTGAGTACAATGGAGGTAAGGGGTGCCTAGTACCTCCCCCTTGCTTAACCGACTCCCGAACCTAGACTCTCACCTTTAATCATTAGGTTTTATCATTATTTCCCTGTTCCTTAGGGACGAATAAAGAATGGTGGCGACTCTGTCATTTTTCCAACCGCGACACATGTGACTTAAGCGCCTATGCCAAAACCAAGAATCTTAACCCTTGGCGACTAAGCACTTAGTTCCATGCATTGACACATCATTCAGATCAATCATATAGAAATTTATCAATCCTAGAACTCTTAAACACAAGGTTATTACTTGCTTTTGCTCAATTAAAAACTTAGAGTATAAAAAATCACGGAGTACCGTTTATCGCATAATTGGATAATGCTAAGTAGGTTGTGTCTATGCCCTTTAACTAAAAGCATATTTTCAATGATGATTGTGGATGGATTTTCCACAATACCTTCACCTAAAATTTTATCTTTTATGTTTTCTCCATACGTCACGTGACCACTTTCTTTCTCATTGAAGTTGATGAACATGGAAGCATCCCGAGTCATGTGTATTGAACATTTTCTATCTAGGAACCATAACCTTTTCGTAGAGACAAGACCTTCCTACAGACAATCAAATGGGAAATTTAGATACCCAACTAATGGATACTTTAGGGTTAGTTGAGGTACACTTAGGTATCCATGTCATTTTATCATTGGGAACTTGAATGTTCCTAATATGACTAAGAAGAATAATGTCACTCTTATCACCATAATAATGACAAATAGCTTTAGATGAAATACTTTTTCTATTTCTCCTAGTGACATGAGGGTTTTTCTAAAACCCGATGCGTCTATCACTTGAAGAACTAGAACTACTAGAAGATAGTGGGATATCATGTGTTAATTGTCCTTTGAGAGTTTCAAGGTAATGTTTTAAGGTTGGATAAGTAACACACTCTACTTTTTCTATCTTTTCAACTAAAATGTCACAAACATTAAAATATTCATCCCACTGAGATTTGATCAGCGTCAGTACACCTACAGTAATCACCAAATGTTTGATGTGGTTGATCTTCCATTTCAACTTCTTCTTTGTGTTGTTGTTCAACTAACAACACATCGATCTTCGCTTTAAGGAGTGTTGTTGCAGATCCCTTGATCTCTAAGTCCAATGGCAGAAGTGTCGAATTTGAACATCGCATAACCATAAAAAACAATATGTTAGTAGCACTGTTCAATGCATAATAGAAAAAAAATGAAAATTAGCACAATTAAAATTAAACAAAATAAAATAAAGCAGGTCACACATTATGCCTTGTTGAAAATATCACCAATCGCCGATAATGGTGCCAAAAACTTTATGGACAGTTTACTAGCAAGTCTACTAGTGTTGCTATCAAGTAATAAAATAAATTAGTCTCCATAGGGATTGCGAAATTAAAATAAGATATGTTGTGCGATGTAATTTAAAATAGTAAATTGGGGGTTTTAAGATTGCTTTAGTCGAAAACACAAGAAAATATTTTTAGAATGATGATGAGAAAAGCGGTTAAGTCGCATTATCAGAATCCCCTATTTCTACTTGATTAATGAAACACACATTAATAGACATGCATTGACTAAAGAGTTACATGAAATACTAACTCTACCACTACACATAATCCCTTGGCATGTAGCTCACTAATATAGGTTTCAAGTCCCTGACCCCTCAAGCTAATTTTCCTGTCAAATTAGGCAACAAAACATGTTAATCCCTAGGTCAAAATTTCTAATCATATTATCCCTTGCCAAATAGCGAATTCAACAAGTAAAGTAGTTCAGATAAATAGCCCTAGGGTCAGTAGTCACTACTTATCAATATCGATTTGAGTGTCGTAACAATTAAAAAGCAATGCACACGATTATTAACTGAATATTAACAATAACTCAGAACAATAACATTAACATCATCCGACCATATGTCCAAATCAAGAAAATAATAGATTCATCATCAAATACGACCTAACCTAGAGGAATCTAGCTACTCATGCTAAAATTAATCAATTCCAATAGCGTAGATGCAAAGGTCATGAAAATCACTGAAGAAGAAGCTCTACAATGGCTTAAATGGCTTCCAAAAGCTCCTAAAATCGCTCTAAAACATCATTTCTGGTCTTGGCAGTTGAACCCCTTTCTTTTCTCTCTCTTTTACTTAAATAATTTTCAATCAAACAGATACAACCTGACCACACCACTTATCAACACGGGTGCGTTGCACAATCATTACCTCAACGTTGGCGTGTTGCTTTTTTGCGTTGGCGCGTTAGAGACAGTGTGGGTGCATTATGGGCTCGCAAAATCTAGGGGCTTTATGTGTTTTTTTTATCCCTTTTCACAAATTTTCTCACTAATTCCCTTTCTTCACCTAAAAGTGCTTTTTCCAGCTTTATCACTTAAATACTTTAAACATGCTCAATTCTTGTCACAATTCGACGGGTTTTCTTACTAAATGACGTGCATTGTTAGCCCGTCATCATTACATTATTAAGAATTTTATATATTGAAAAAAACTCAAAAAAAGTGAACTTATATTAAACCTTTCTTACCTCATTTTCTTCTTAGTCAGTCATAACACACATGTTGGCTTTTTTCTCTTATTCAGATTCATTATAGAGTTTGTGTTGTCATTTTAACATTCAAATTCATTGGATGAGTATGCAATGTTATTCCATTTTGTGCAAACGCTTTTATCCTCTTTCTAAATCTCTTTCTTTATAGTAGACTTATTCTCTTTAAGTTTCTTGAGATCTTTTAACTCATGTAAAATTTCCTGCAATTTATCAAGAATACCAGCTAGATTTGTAGGAGAGGAATCCTCAGGTTTATAAACCACAATTACTCTAGATTGCCAACAATAGTTTTTAACCCACATATTTTTAAGTCAATTTATTTAATATCTACCCAAGTGTTTTGAGATGGTTTATTTTATAAATAAACTATTTTTAATCTTAGTAGTATCTTGATATATTGATGATAATCGTCATTACGTGATTTTTAGTAGCAATTTCAGATAAAATCATTAAAATAATGAGCAAAAGTCATGTCAAAGTGTGAAGAATGGTGCAAAAGCTACTAAGAGTGGAAAACACAGGACTTAGAAAATTTCTGAAGAAAAAAGATAAGAAAAATCATCTTTGGCCTCTGGACTTCACGCGCACGCAATGCGATTCATCGTGGTGCAATGTAGGCTTTATCATGGTGTGATGTTGCACCACTCTGACTCATAGAAATTGTTATAAATATGGCTTTTTGTGTACTTTTAAGGAGTCCCAAATTTTGATAGAGAAAGTGACGGCTTGGAACACCAAAGTGACAATTTTCAGGGTTTTGGAAGTCATTGACGACCTTTATCATCCTTGATTTTCATATTTTCTTCATCTAAACTCATTGTATTTGTTATATTCACTATTAGTAGCTAGATTCCTTATATTAGGTATTTTTAGACAAATATGGTTGTACTTGTTGAATCATATGATTATTTGATGTTAATCGGATTATTTTATGTTATTGTTATTATTTATTTGTCCTTGTGTTCAATATTTTTTATGTATTGATGAATGCATTAATCAATATCAGATGAGTAGGGATTTCTTACCGTTAGCCTATTGATCGGATCTAAAGCAATACTTCTAATTACCCGTCCCTAGTTAATTAGAAAGTTGAATGTCTTTTAAATTAACGAACTTAAAACGATTAATTTAACTCAGAATTGACCTAAGGAATTCGAAAATTATTGTGTAGATTTGTTGTAATACTTTAACATATTATACATCAAGGAATTGAGTGTAGTGGTCGTGTTAATTCGTTGTAATACTTTAACATATTATACATTTGATTAATGTACAGTTAATTATCAACAAGTATACGTAAGGGAGTCGAAAGAAGATTTAATCGCCTTTAGTCATTGAATTATATTCCAAATATTTTCTCATTTTATTTGTGAACCAAATCAATCTTGAACATCCTCATTGTTATTTACTTTAACTCGCACATAGCTACCTTGTTAAAATTCTCAATTTCTATGGAGATCAATTTTATTTATTACTTCGACGATACTAGTACACATTTTTTTGCAGTACTATATTTTGATACACGACAATTTTCTTTTGTACCTAAGGCACAAGTTATTAAGTATTTTGCTTTCAAATTGTGTTGCTTTTTTTTTCTTTTTTTTCATCTATGGTCTAGAGATTTCTATGTTTATTCACCACTTTATTAGTTATTAAATGAGTGAGAATAAATGCACAATTTTAAATCAAATCCCACACCTCAAAATCATAATTTTAAAGAAAAATATTATTTCTTTCTTTCTAGAGATTACAACTTTCACCATTGAAGATGTAGTTTTGTTTATGGAAAGTCTCTTTTTAAAAGAAGTATTTGAAGTCAGCCTACCTTCATAGACAAATAGCCTTAAAACAAGATTTAGACTCTCATGCCACTTGTTATCCATGACTTCAAACACAAGGAAATGTCAAACCTTATTCATTCCACTTGAAATGTGATGTGAAACACTTATAGAAACTTTAAAAAATAAACCAAAGTTTAAATTTTATTTTAATAAGATATTTAGAAAATAAAAAGATGTGCAAGTAAATAAAGACAAAAATATGTTTAAGAAGAACACACGAGATTTTATCATGGTTCGATCCAAAACTACGAGCCCTACATCAAGTCCCCAATGATTGATCGTTGAGATGTCCACTTTCACATTACTTTTACAACATGATCATGATCCGATTCAAGGAATTTTGTGATCATGATTCGATTCATGACCCAATCATTTAAGGCAAACTTCAAACATTTGAACATACTCAAAAACAACTTTTAAAAGGATCATTTAAGGTTTTTTGCACCAAATTTGGGCAATTTCTCAAGCAAATATATAAAGGTTTTTTTCATTCTTAAAAAAATTGCATAAATAAAATAATCAAGAGTGATAGCTAGAAACAAAACTTCATTTCTCTCAAATCTCTATCTTCATCTTGTGCACGGAGAATCATCAATCTTTGTGTGTGCGTTTGACCGTGCATGCGAACATGCGTGCGTGTGTCTAAGTCCTCTTGCTTTCATAGAAATTAATTATATATGCTAATTAGGTATGATTAGATTGAATTTATCAAAAAATCTTATTGTTAATTATAATGTCAAATTATGATTACAAATTGCTTAATTATTGATTAATTCATAAATATATCAAATTGAATATTTGATATATTGAAGGTTAATTAACATATTTCTTCTTTTTAATTCTATATCATTGGTCTGAGTGTATCGTTACAGTCAAACCTTCAAATAGACATGAATAACATACATATTTTATAACATATATCAACACTTTTACCATGCACAAATACATTTATAACATATATATCTTGGACTTTTGATTTCTCAATCACATAAAGATTCAAATGAGTGGGACATAAAGATTCAAATGAGTGGGAGGGGAAGAGAGAGATTTTAATGGAAGGAAGAGAACAAGAGGAAAGGGGGAGTGCATGATTTTAATTAAAAATATGTTTAATTCACAAGAAAAAAAGAAATAATTTTATTAGTAAATTATATTTTTATCCTTATAATCTCAAATAAGATATATGATATACAAAGGTAAAAAAATCATAAATATCTTTTCGTAATAAAATATAAATAAATAATTAAACACAATTTTTTTAATATTAAATGATTAAAAAGTTATAACTTAGTACACAATATTAATGTTAAGAAAATTGAATACACTTAATTTAGATTATAACTCTCGGACATAAATTAAAAATATGTATTGATAACAACCTTTAAATGCGATGAACCATCTAACAAAACAATTACATAAAATTATATTACTAAATTATATATATGGATTAGTTTAAAAGAATTAATGGAAATAATCGAGATAAATCACAAAAAAAGAGAAATAAAAAAATAAATAAAAAAATAAAATTTTTAAAAAATAATAAAATAAAACTAAATATATTTAATAAATATAAAAAGAGTTAAATATCAAAATTCATATTTTCTCTTCTCCCCTTCAAATCCCACAACTTGGAAATCTCAAAAAAAATATGTTTTGAAAGATTTTGCTCTTCTCTCCTCCTCACCTCTTCCCTTCTAAATTTTAAGCCAAACACATTTAATTAAATGTCCTATTTTTACTTCTCACTCTTCCCTTCCTTCTACCTTGAATCACACCCTAAATTATTACTATGCTAGATTTTAGTTTTAACAACTCCGCTTTAGCAACACTTAACACCAAGGAAAATGACTGTACTTGATATTTAACTAAACAATTTTTAAAAACATTACAATATATAAGTATATTTGTGACCCTTAACTATAAGACCAAGTCAAACGACTCATGTCTAATTCCAGCAAGGGAAAACGATGGAAACAAAACAAAACAAAAAAGAGAAAATAGTAATTATGCACAAGAGCACGCTGAATTGGAACATAACTTGGACTATACTGCTATGTTATGTTGTCTCTGAATACAATATATATTCATTGGTCTATTCCATACCCAGCATCACTGAGCGAACACAAAAATGCATTATTTCTGAAGAAACATACACTGTCTTTTTTGAAAGGTCTATTTTCACCCTAGTAAAGGAACCCTAGTTATCTGTCCTATTTTTGTACCTTATATAGACACATAGCTACTAGCCTTTAATTTGTTTGGTTCTATTTTATCTTGCTGTGTCCTAACAAATCATGTTATGCTATGCTCAACTGAGTCCTCAGTCCAGATAAAGCTTTTTGTACATCCATTATCACCAGCATACTTGCGTGACCATCTTTGTGCTACAATTTCCTTCTTTTAACTGTCAGAGCAAAAAGTTTGTGACAAGATTCCCGGAAACAGAAAGAAAAAAAACAAGTTCAATATAGGCTTGATTCGTTTCAATTTATGTATACCAAGTGTATTCGAAATGTTGCATAAAAAAATGTATTTGTAATCTATAATGTGATCAATTTATTTGGAGATGAAAACTTCTTTCTTTGCTCACATTTTCTCTCTCCTAGTGGTTGTTAAAATTTGAGCAAATGACCATTGATACAAGTAGCAATATGAAAGATTTCACATCATTTGAATGTGCTGCGGATATTAAGGTCATCTTAGACACAATTGTAACAAGTTCATTAATAAAGATCAAACTGCACAACCAAGCCAAGTCATGCTCACTACTATGATTTTTGTATAATTTAGGAAGCATTTTTACACGCCTAATCAATTAGCTAGGGACTTAATCAAATTGATTAGAGCAAGACAAAATATTTCTTATACGAGTAAAAATACTCCTAAGTGATTAAGATGTATAATTGTTTTTTTGATTAGGGTTGCCGTCATTTTGGACCTTCTAATCAATTGAGTATTAGATCATCAAAAGGCACATGAAACTATTTCCTTTTAAGTCCATTTTTTCTCCTATAAATAAAGAATTTCTCATCATTTTGAAATACACTTGAGTTTGCAGCTCCATCTCGTGTTCTCATGTAATGAGAGCTTCTCATCACTATAAAATACACCTGAGTTTGCAGCTCCATCCCGTGTTCTCATGTGATTCATTACATGAATGAATCGTTTCTTCATTTCATAAATGTTTTCGTTAATTTTGATTATGAAGAGTTCGTACTCATGAGTTAATGTGTTTATCATTTTCCTTTTTTTACCTTTTTTGTACCATTATGCATAACTTGAAGGGTGTCCCACATTTGTTTTGCAGTATTGTAATCACAAACACCCAAAAACTCATCAAGACCAAGAGACACAATGATGATAGTTTTACCTTTCAAACTGCAGTGCGCTTTTTTACTTTCTCTTTTGATCCTATCATCTTCATCTTTGTTTACTGCCACCATTAAATTGACGTGTGGGAACAAAATGACCATTTTTTACAGCCTTCCAAATATCATAATCTATACCCTCTATAATGATTCACTTCCTCTCTTTCCACTAAACGTATCCTTCTCCACTAAAGGATGTGGATTTGTTTAGTGAATCGTTTGAAGTCATTCCTTTATCCAGTGACGATAATTATTAAAAGAAAGAGTTAGACTCTTATGTCATTTGTTGACTAAGTGACTCCAAACATAAGAAGTAGGTGAATTGTGATATTTAAAATTCATGATTAATTTAATTTTAATTAAAAAATATTTTATTTTATAAGTAACGTAGAAAATTTTGCACTTTATAAGAAGTAGGTGAATTGTGATAGAGTGTCTAGAGAGATTTTGTGGAAAGCTCTAGAGAAGAAATGAGTTATGATTGCATATATTCGAGCTATCCAAGATATGCATTAAGAGGTATCGACAAGTGTGTAGACACAAGGTGGAGAGATGAACGATTTTTCCAATACAATGGATTTTTACCAAGGTTCAACCATAAGCCCCTACCTTTTTACTCTAATTTTTGATGTACTTACAGAGGAGATCCAAGAGCTAGCCCCGAGGTGCATGTTATTTGCAGATGATATAGTCCTACTTGGAAAGTTGAACGAGGACTTAAATGAGAAGTTGAAGACTTGGAGGACTTAAAATAAAAGCTTTAGAATCATATGACTTTCACCTAAGAAGAAGTTGGACCAAATATATGGAATGTAAGTTCAGTAAAAGGAGATGTGTTTCTAATATATAGGTGAAAGTTAGAGACCATATCATCCCACAAGTTATGTAGTTTAAATATCTTGGGTTCATAATACAAAACGATGGAGGAATGAGATATAAACCATAGAATTCAATTTGGGTGGTTGAAATGGAGGAGAGTTTCATGCATTTTATGTGACAGAAAGGTACCACTCAAATTGAAAGCAGAATTTTATCAGACTGTGGTAAGATCTATGATGTTGTATAGGACAGAATGTTGGACGCTTAAGAATCTACACGAGAATAAAGTAAGTGTATCATAGATAAGGATATTGCGTTGGATGTGTGATAATACTAGACATGATAAGATTAGAAATGATTTTATTAGAGAGAGTGTTGGGATAGAACATATATTAGAAAATATGATGGAAAATAGACTTTGGTGATTTGGGAATGTAAAGAGAAGACTTGTAGATTTTATGGTAAGGAGAGCATATCAGATGGAGAAGAGTTAAATAGTAAGAGGTAGAGGAAGACCTAGAAAAACTATAAGAGAAATTATTAAGAAATATTTTAGGATTCATAATTTCGATAAAAGCATGGACCTGTATAGAATATTATGGGGGAAGTTGATCCATGTAGCCGACCTCACTTAGTGGGATAAGACTTAGTTGTCATTGTTGTTATAATTAAGGTAGAGAGAAGATAGAGATGAAGAAAGATACGCAACAAAAATAAAATAAATAATGGAAAGCAAAGAGATAATATTTACGAAAAGTATACCTAAGATTTATACTGGTTTGTTCTAACCACGTGACCTACTCCTGTCCCCAAGAGATTCCTCTTGAGAGTTTCCACTAAAATTATTTGAGTTGTTCACTGCATTTTGTAGAATCGTGTTTTCCATGTAATCAAAGAAATTCTAGATAATGTGCTTAGATAATGACAACTAAAAGGGGTGTTTGATAATGAATAAGGTAACTTGCATAACAAAATTTACAACCTATGAATATTTAAATATCACAAGCGGTGAAAGATGCAAGCAAACAAGTTTGGGCGTGATGATCACTACAAGCATCTTCTGATGATGGTACTTAAGTGAAATAAATCTCAAGCCTCATCTCCATGAAGATTCAATAAATTGTTTATATGATTGGTTTACTTGACAAGTCTTGAAGCTTCAAAGTGTGAAAGAGAGGAAGTGTGAAAGCCCTCCTTATCGCGTTTGAGTGAACAATATTTTGTAAAAACACAAGAGTTTTTTCATAAAGTTATTCTACTAAATTACACACACACACACACACACACACGCACACACTCACACACTCACACACACGCTCACACACTCACACACACGCGCACACACACACACACACACATGCACGCACACTCACACACACACACGCACACACATATAAAAACATGATTTGAAGCCTATATTTCTTAAGAAAATATCCCTAAAAATGTTTCGGATTCATGCCAGTTGAATCAAGAATTGTCTGGATGGTTTTTGACAAAAAATGCAATGTTCAATCGATTGGCACTCAAAACCAATCGATTAGGTTATGGAAAAAGTTGTCCTTAAATGTTTATGACAAATTCTTAATAAACAAAAACATAAATTTATATTTTCTCTCCTTTTAAACTTTCATAATTGTTTATTTTCAGAGCTTCCAATCAACTGGCACATTAACTTTGGCCCCATGGAAATTTTCCTTTTTGTTCCAACCTCTAGTCTAAAAATAGAGGCTATTTCCTTCACAATTTCACATCCAGAGCTGTGAGCATTTCCATCTCACTCCTCGCTCTCTCTCATTATCTCAAATATTTTCAACTTTCTCTCACATTTTAGTCGTAGCGCTTCGAGGGAGTCCTTTTGTCTAGTGAAGAATTTCTATATTCTAGGAAGGGCGTTACTGTAAATTCACCCAAGAGTATTTTTTATTGGTTGAATAATTTATCCATAAGGGAGTCTTTTTTGGGTTCAAACTTAAACCCTTTAAAATCTTTGGTTTGGGGATTTAGGTTCTAAGTCATTGGTTTGGTTCGTAAGTTAAGCCCGACTCAAAAGCTTACTTTGGTTCGAGATTATCCCAGTTCAAAATCTCAATATGGTTCAAGAGTAAAGACAAGTTGAAAACTTAACTTAGTTCGATATAAACCTGGTTCAAAATCTCATCCTGGTTCGTGGTCATCCTGGTAAAAACCTCAATTCGGGTTGTGAGTTCAACTCGGTCAAAAGCTCACCTTGGTTCGAGATAAGTCCGTAGAAAATCTCAATTTAGCTTAGGGACTAACCGCTTTAAGTTGTTGTTTAGAAAGAAGACTAACCACATCAATTTGTTGTTTGGAAAGAATACTAATCGCTTCAATTCGTTGTTTGGAAATAACATTAATCGTTTTAATATGTTGTTTAGAAGGAAGCCTAATTTTTTCTCTCTGCAAGTTCTTTTTTGGAAAGAAGACTAACTGCTTCTCTGTGTTGTTCATTGTTTGGTTAAAAGTTAGCATGAAACTTCATTTTTCCTTCTATAAGGGGATTCAAGAGCTTAACCTACTAAAATCTCTTAAGAATTACTGAATACTTTTAAGATCAAATCTTTGGGACATGACTAAGTCTTCTTGACTGATCTTGTATAAATTTCCGGTGTCTTTTCTATTTTCCTTAACTTTTTATTTTCTGCACTTTTAATTTTCGCTGCTAATTTTTAAAACGCTTTTAAAACATTCTTAAACTCTAAAAATAATCACAAAAGCTTTTCAAACCATATTTTTTCCTGAAACCCATCATTTGTAACACCCTAAACCCTAAAACAATTAAATCATAGAATAATTCAAATATTGATCATAGTCCACATGTTTAGGATGTCAATCATCATAAAACAACACATGTTCCATAACACTTATCAATTAAGGTAAAACATTCTAATACATATATCATCGCATGCTCGCCTTCACTTAAGATATCATCGCAACTAAAATAATCAAATAAGCATGCTTCACAATAATTAAGTCTCATTAAATACCTTATTTGAATTAAAACAATGAGGCAAAAGTCTCCACTATAACATAAACTCAAAATGTCAAGAGTATAACGTACGACTCTTGATTAGCAAAAATACAAATTGAATAGATCAATCAAACATTCCCAACCCCGATGTTACAGGATAAGAGCAAGACCTCTAAATAACGACGAACTAAACAAAGTAACTCCGGAAGCTAACTTTCACTTATTGCTGCAAACTCTACTCATGAATATATGCAAGATCTCCATGGTGGACAACATCAAAGCAAATGGGGTGAGAAACAAGAAACCAATATAAACAGTTTAAAGAATTCTAAGGTAGAGAATACACAACAAGCACATATTCATTGCGCATCCATCAACAACATATTCTCACACCCAAATCATGACAACATTTACATAATCACATCCAATCATAAACATCATGAACAATCAACTACATATGCAATCATATATGCAAATGTACTCAATAACTGACTTATTATGCATGTGGTACCATTCATGGACACTCATGTTCATCTCGCTCCCAATCCCCACCATAGGAAAAGAGCCCACCAAACTGTTACCATCACCATAGGTAACGCTTCATCGATCCCCACATGAAACTGACTACTTGCTCCCGATCCTCATCATATGACCAGAGCATACCAAAACTGGACCGAAGCTCGTACACCATGATACATGACTCTCAACAACATGCATTATCACAAAAAGGTTCACCAAAAGGATCCCCATACATATCTCACCATTTATGCATCACATTATTCATTATACACAACTATGAATCCATGCCACGACATCACTAAACAACAACAAACAACAACAACAACAACAACAACTCAACAAATGAAACTTCATAGGCATTCGTTCATGTTACTTCACTAAAATAACAACACATGATCTTATAAACATAAAGATTTACGAAAATATCCATCCAGTCCACAACATATATTTACACGTCACTTTAACAAGTTAATTTATCATATTGAGCATCACCAAACAACAACCAATCATCGCTGGCATAAAAAAATAGACCGACAATTCGACACAAAACAACAATTCAGCATTATCCCTCATCGTTGAGCAAAGCCTTTGCTTGCTAAGCGGCATATCTCTTGCTAAGCGGAACTCATATAAAACTAGAACCCTCACCCTGTCACATTCGCTTCAGCAAACATGGAAGCTCGCTGAGCGAACTCTTACTAAGAGAATTCACCCTCGTTGAGCGAATATGTCTAGACCTGCAAAAAAATACATAACGTGATTTGCCTCTACAGCAACCCCAAAACTCCTCCAATTCAGTCCCAAAGATCCCCAAACACCGAGAAAATTATATCACATGTTATAAGATGGACATGTTAAATCATAAAATTACATCATTTAATGCATTCAATCTCATCAATTTATGTTTACCCCAAAACCTTCCAAACTCTCAAACATGATGGAAAACATTATTATCTCAAAATAGAAAATAGTAAACATATAAGCACACAAAATTCATCATTGAAGCAACCAATAACATCAAAACTTCATAGAAAATTCAGAATCAATCTCATCCCAATTTCGCAAAAGAGAGTAAGGACCTCTCATTTATACCCTTCATGCAATACACCTATATTGGTATCCATTCCTCCCCCCCCCCCCCCCCCCCCCCCCCCCCCCCTTAACTTAGATTTCCGACAAGTGATGATGAATTGAACAACTTCTATGAGTTCCCTCTCCAAATTCCTAGCTTTTTCTCTTTCTCTCATTTTTGCCTCTTGTTATACGTATGTCAAATGTTTCTCTAAAAACCTAACTTTTCCCCTACTTTTAGAATATATAGTACCCCCATCACTTTTGCTTAATTAGTATTTTTGCCCAACTCATTACTAGTTCATCTACTCTTGCCACCTATTTTCTTAAATTCCCACAATTGGCCCAATTATACCATTTTACTATTTATTTAATAAATTCAAATAAAATACTATTCATTCTAATAATTAATTAAAATTCTAATCACTTTTAAACAACTAAACTAACCTCTTACTCTCCGTATGCCTTTATTCCAAGGATACTTACCCCTACAATCACATAATAGTAATTTAAAAACACCAATTACTCAAAGAAATTCTAAATAATTCAATTAAATTAATTGATCAAATTTGGGGTGTTATAACTCTCTCATACTTAGAAAAAAAAATTCCCTCGAAAATTACTTGAAGGAAACAAAGTTGGATATGATTTCCTCATCTGACTCTCCAGCTCCCAAGTTATGCTCCCACAAGCTGGTCCTCCCCACACTATCTTTACCAAGGCAATCTCCTTACCATGCAAATGTTTCACTTCTTGATCCTCTATCTGCATGGGCGATGTCTCAACCGTCAGGTTCTTCCTCACCTATATATCTTCCACTTGGATCCCATGAGAAAGATCCAAAATGTATCTCCTCAACTGAAACACATGAAACACATCATGAAGATTAGCTAGCGGCGGTGGTAAGGAAATCCGATAGGCCATCTCTGATATCCTCTGTAAGATCTGGTAAGGACCAACAAAATGTGTCATGAGCTTTTGAGAATTCAAAGCTTAACCGGCAGCGGTTACTGGAATAACGCTAAAAAACACAAGGTTTCCCTCTTGGAGCTCAAGTTCTTTCCTCTTATTATCATTGTAACTCTTTCGGAGACTCTGCAGAGCTTTCATTTTGATCTTCTACAAAGTTTATTGCACAATCTATGGTCCAATCACCACACTCTCTCCAGATTCATACAAACACAGAGGTGACATACACCTCCTACCATACAACGCCTCAAATAGGGTCATCCCAATACTCGAATGGAAATTGTTATTGTCAGTGTACTCAATCAGCGGTGACTAGCTATCTCAAGCACTCCTTATTCTAGCATACAAGCCCTCAACAGATCCTCCAAAGATTGGATAGACCTCTTTGTTTGACCATCAGTATGTGGGTGATAAATGGAAATCAACTTCATCTTAGTACCCAAAGCTTTTCGCAAACTCTACCAAAATCTCGACGTGAACCTTGGATCTCTATCCAACATAATGCTCGACAAAATACCATGCAAACTAAGAATGTTCTCAAAATACAACTCAACTAACTTCTGCAAAATATAAATGATCCTAATCGGTATGAAATAAGTCGATTTAGTCATCCTATCAACAATCACCCAAATAGAATCACATCCCTTCATGTTTAACGGGGTTCGTTTAGAACTATGCACTACTACAAAATACACATACTGTAACATGTTATTACCACATATATTAAACCAACCGAGGTAATATCTCTTATTTAGGCACTTGAATTTTTTTCTTTTACTAAATGACTTTTCACTCCAATCCATGTTAAAAACCGTAGTGATATCTTAAGGCTTATAGGCTTCGATTCCCAGCACCATCAATTTTCCTTTTCTTTTTGGTTTACAATATGGGTGTGTCACTTATAATATTAATATTTATATTAAAATTAAATATAATCCACCACAGTCTAAAGTAGCAACCGTTGTGAAAAGTACCTACATTTTATCACGGTTAATTTAAGTAATCGTGGTTAAAAGTTTAACATATATTTAAGAGAAAGATCCCTCTTTTAGAACAGAAAACTATATCTCTCAAAACAAAACACTAACATTCTCTCGCGCCTTTTCAATACGACAAAAATGGTTTATACCACTTCTTCACAAAACTACAACATATATTCTTCATCTCTTACGAATCAAGGAAAATATATTACAAAAAACTCATTTCTCCCATTCATCTTCACATTTTAGGTATGTTAGACTTTTCCACTTTTTATTTAGTCATTGATTTTAATTTTATTGTTATATGGTGTATGTTATTTAAGGTTTGTTGTTATTGATAAAAATTTGTATGTTGTTTATGATTTAGTCTTTGTTGATATATGTTGTATGTTGTTTAAAATATGTTGTTGTTGTTGTTGATGATAAAAGATGTATGGCGTTGATAATTTAGTTTTTGTTGATATATGTTGTATCTCATTTAAGGTATATTGTTGTTGATAAAAGTTGTATATTGTTGTTGATTTAATTTTTATTGTTATATGTTATATTTTGTTTAAGGTGTGTTATTTTTTATAAAAGTTGTATGTTGTTTATGATTTAGTTTTTGTTGATATATGTTGTATGTTGTTGATAAAATTTGTAATCGTTGATGATTTTGTTGTTGTTGATATGTGTTGTATGTTGTTTAAGGTATGTTGTTGTTGATAAAAGTTGTATGTTGTTGTTGATTTAGTTTTCATTATTATATGTTGTATTTTGTTTAAGGTGTTTTATTGTTGATAAAAGTTATATGTTATTTATGATTTAGTTTTTGTTGATATATGGTGTATGTTATTTAAGATATATTGTTGTTGTTGTTAAAAGATGTATGTCGTTGATAATCTAGTTTTTATTTATAAATATTGTATGTTGTTTAAGGTATGCTATTGTTGATAAAAGGTGTATGTTGTTGTTGATTTACTTTTTATTGTTATATGTTGTATTTTGTTTAAGATGTGTTGTCTTTTATAAATGTTGGATTTACTGATGATTTAGGTTTTGTTGATATATGTTGTTGATAATGATATATATGTTGTATGTCGTACGTTGTTGTTGATAAAAGTTGATGTTGTTGATGATTTATATGTTGTATGTTATTAATTTTTAATGATATACCTTGTACATTGCAACTTTCACTATATTAAACGAAGACTTCTATTATATGAGTTTACTATGTCATGTGTGGTTTGTCTTTTGCCAACCTGTCACTAACTAAATAACTTTTCTAATTGAATTAGAAATTTATAATATAAAAAACTAAGTTATGTTAGAAAATAACTTACATTGATCAATGTTTTTCAAGCTTTCATCCTTCCATTATATGTATCTATCTTCCTCTTTGAGAGTTAGAATTTGGTTTAATGCTTGTAGCTCTTCAATCAACACTTCCTTATTTACTACTTCAATAAACTAGTGGAGAATAAAGTGTTTTTTGAAGAGTCACAAGCATTGAACCTAATTCTAACACTCAAAAAGAGAGTGACATACGAAGAATGAAAGGAAAAAATTTAAGAAAAAATTTATCATTGTAACTTGTCCTACTTTAATTTTTTAAATTATTAATTTCTATATCATATTGAAAGGTTATATGTTTAATGAGTAGTTGGTGAAATAGTAATTTCATATTTGTTATATTAGATTCAAAAGATCATATCACCACAGTTGAAAGATAAAATTGAAGTAACATGTTGTGCGATGAGTCTTTCACTATAATTGGAAAGAATAACTGTGGTGAAAAGTTAAGAAAACAACCAGAATGCAGTCCTGTGAATCAAACTTTTGACCTATATCATTTACTACATTTGTCATTAAATACTTGTGATCGTAAGTAAGGCTCTACTGTGTTTTTACCATGGGATCCTGTCTGTTGTGGTAAAGAGCGTACTTACTACCACATTCTACTTTACCACAGTCTTCCATTGTGGTAATATCCTTCATTCAACTGTGGTTAAATGTACTTTCCGTGGTAGTGATGGAAATTTATATTAAAAAAATTATTTAGAGTATTAATTTTGAAATTTGGGAAACCCTAATCAACGGTCAGTTTATCCCTACTCACCAAATATATGGAGAAGTAGTTGATAAACCTGATTCCACTTGGACTATAAAAGATAAGATACAATTTAAAATTAATTTCAAAACCTAGAATTTTCTAGTAATGTCCTTAGATGATAGTAAACTTGTTTATGTTTATAATTATAAAATCTTCAAGGAAATGTGGGATACTCTGAAAATGATATATGGAGTTTCTCCTCGTATCCAACAAGAAGAAATGAACAAACAAGGCGAAGAAGATAAAGGTTTCACTTGTAAATGTTTTTAAAAATTTAGAAATTATATGGGAACTTTTGTTACTAACCAAAATCTAAGAATTAAGAATTGGAAACTCAAACCAATTCTTAAATCAAAATATGGGAGTGTTCATGAGTTTCAGGAAAAATAAAAGAAGGATGAAATCATAGAAAAGTTGAATGAACAGGTTCAATTACTTAAAGATGAAGATACGAGCTCAAAGATTGAAGAATCTTCAACAACCTCATCAAACTCCTATCAAACAACTCCCATGGTCTCCTTTGAAAGAACATACTCAATAGTTGAATGATCCTCAGAGGAATCAACATCAAAAGAAGAAAAATAATACGTGAGAAAATGTGAAGCAACGTCCAATGGAATCTTCGAAGTAAGATTAGGAAATGAAACCTCAACAAATGAAGAAGAATCAACCTCAGGGAGAATCATAGAATAATACTCTTCAAAAAAAGAAGATGAAGTTTGCTTGAAAGCATCTTAAGAGGTAACTAAGTCATATTACAAGAAATTGTTTAAAATTAATGCTAAGTTGATTGAAGAAAATGATAGGATTAAAAAACTCAACTTAAACCTTAAGGGGTATCTAGAGTTTCTTGAAGAAAGCTATAAAACGCTTAATTTAGAAATGGCCAACATTATAACCTCAACAGAAACTTGTGAGGCTTGTGTCTTGTTGAAAAAGGAAGTATTCGATTTGCATGAAACAACCCTAAGTAAATTTACAAAGGGAAAAGAAAACTTATATTTGATTTTATCAAGTCAAAGGTCTTCCTTAAATAAAAGTGGACTAGGATTTAAATTATATAAAGCACATAGTAAAGGATTAAACAGGAGGAAAAAGAATCGACTTCTCTATAAATGCTCACATTGCAATAAATTTGATCACTTAGAGCCATTTTTCTTTGATAATTAGAAAAGGTATAAAGGTAACAACCTTAGACCTTCTAGAAGAACTAATGCACCTGGACCCAAGAAAATTTGGGTATCAAAGGTGAAACCATAATATGTTTTACAAGGATGATTTGTAGCTTAAATCCCTAGTGCATATTAAATTAAGTTGTGCAAAGAAAATACTATACTTTCGAGTATACAATGTTTTTTAAAGTCTTTGATCCCAAAAGAATTATTGATGGTGGATATCAATGATTGTGATCAAAGCAAAGTTTTCCTGTTGAGTATATCTCAACATCTCTGGCCCTTAGTGATTAGCCAACCTCATTGTAGTTTAAGTGGAAACGTCTATGGTGGATATATTTATCTCATCGTTTATACCAACTCTCGCATCCAATGATCAGTAGAGAAGGACATGCCACAATGTGTTGGTGTTCCCCTTAAAGAGGGAAGTTTTTCAAGATTTCTTAAAAATTGAGGTAGAGCACTATTTTAAAGTTGAAATGATTCAAAACTCTGATTAATCCTTTAAAATAGTGGATTTAATTTTTCTCCTTAGATAAATCATTTTTCTAACCAAAAAGACGAGTTTTATAGTCTTTCATACAAAGGAAGTGCAAATAAAGATAGACAGAGGTGCAAAAGAGAAAGCAAATCCAACATAGAGCCCAAAAAGCACCAAGCAGGTTAGCTTACATAAGCCTTATCGATTGGCACCATGAGGCAATTGATTGGATAAGCTTGGCGCACATATTTTCAAATCAAAGCTAAATGTAGTCTCCAAGTCAATCAGCTCCTCACATTGATGAAAATTTCTCAAAAGCTTGGAAGTTATATTTTCAAATCAAATCCAAGTTGAGCATAAAAACCAAAATAGATTTTTTCACCGACTAAACTCAATAACCAAACATAGATTTTCACAGATTGAGCTCAAGAACCAAAAAGTGTTTCTATAAGCTAAAATCAATAACCATACAATCTTTTGACATATTAAGCATAAGAACCAAACAACAACCCTTATAAGATAATACACAAGGAAAACACCATGCTGAGTAAAATTAAAAAATAATACAACACTAGTACACCAAAATACACACAAGGGATTTTTTACTCTCAAGGAACTAAGACAACTTTTGTGAAAATAGAAAAATATAGAATAGGAGAATAGAAAGTGAGAAAGAAAGGTTACAATTTTGAAATCTAGTGTGTTATGTAATGAAGAGAAACCTCATTTATATAGGAAAACATTTGGATAAAAAATGAAACTATCCATGGGCCATATTAAATAATTTAATCAATTTAATCACCATTTAATCGATTAAGGCACTCCAAAATGAAAAAACCACAACCTTGAAAAGGAAACCTTAAAACAACTATATAATTTAATCGATTATTAGGTCTTATACTCAATTTAAGGCTTTTATCATTTCTTTAATTGAATGGACTAAATCCTTAATCGATTTAGGCAATGAGTTAGCTTCCCTAATTGATTAGAAGCACTTTTTAATCAATTACATATATGATTTAATGGGTTTTAAGAAGTTTAAGTATAATTAGAGAGGTTTTATAAACATCCTTTGTGTGTGTGTGTGTGTGTGTGTGTGTGTGTGTGTGTGTGTGATTACCTTATTACTTTGAGAGTTACTCTAATACCTTTTACATTAAAATGATCATTCAGACATGTACTAAATGCAGAACCATGTGAACTTTCATACTTCCTCTTTTTATTAACTTTTCTAGTACCTTACTTAATTCAAGATTGAATTAGCACTTCATATAGAACGTGATTCTTTTGAGTGATGAGGCTTGAGATAACTCTTGAATGGAAGCATTCATTAGAGATTTATGGGTAGTTGACATCTACTCCCCCTTTAACAGTTGTCACAGATTGACTTCACTAAATTTCGTTTAACACGAGGGGTAGTCATCATTGAGGTTACTTGATAGTTATCATTACAAAGAACATCTTGAACATTGACATAAAGGACTTCACTTAATGTTGCTTGACTTAAGATGTTGTCATCATCAAAATCAAATGTCATTTTACATAAGGTGTTATCATTATCAAAACCAAATATAGTTTGATATAAGATGTTGCCATTATCAAAGCCTATAGCATAAAATGTTAGATTTGTCTGCATAACACATATATCCACAAAGGCCACCAATCAATCTAGAGGTATTTGTCTTCTTAAACATTTATCATCATCTATCATTGTTACTACTACCCTTGATCATCACAAATAAACTATTACATTTATTATCCCAAAAGAGACATCCAATATTATTGGTATTACTATTTATGTCACCCAACCTCACAACTCATGCTTAATTTTGGAGTTACATTAGTAACATTGGCTTCAACATCACTAGCCCTTAGATAGTTATCATAGATTTCAATGTCTCCTTAGTGATCAATGAGAAAGCAATTTTAACCTTCCAAAGAAGATACCTTTATAAACTTCATTGATCCTTAAAACCTTATGGATCTACTAACCATTGGTGAAAGCTTTACCGGACACCACGATTGTCGTGTCCATATAATTCTTTCCACAAAACTAGATTGAGGTCCTATTCAAAGTCCATGTTGATCATAATCCCATTCTCATTCGCTTTGTTAGACTTAACCTTTCTAGGGTGTCATAACCTAATTTTAAACCCTAATATGACACCATCATTTGTATCATTTGCATGTCATCTAGCACCTTTTCATTACAAACCTATTGAAAATACAAAAAGATTTTCTACTTTGTTTATCTTAAGCTAGGGTTCTGCACCAGGAGATTTCAAAGATTGATCAATCAAGACTTGGCATGAGTTTAAACATTTCAAAATCCTCATCCTTACCAAGTTATCAAATGACTCCATCAACAAGAATCAAGTTCAAGATCATTCCATCTCAAATTCATCAAGGTCAAAGTTCATCTGATACCCTTAACTAGTGTTTTGACCCAAAGTCAACTGGTTGACTTTTTAGCCAAGGCATGATTCCAAAGCTTGAAGTATGGTCCAAATACTTCAAATATATCATAAGCTATCTATTCACATCATCCAATGTGCCCAAGAGATTCCATTCATTAAAGATTGCAAGAATTGGATTCATCTGATACAAAGTCAACTGAGGAAAAGTCAAAGTTTGACTTTTGACATTTTTGGTCAACCATGGACTTCTTTACTCAAGGAAAATGAAAATATAGTTGATGGATGCATTTTATCAAGAGAAAACAAGAAATTCGAGGTTACTTGTGTAACACCCTTCTACCCAAACGACATATTTAATTAAATTATCAGAGTACAACATGTAGAAGAGTTTACATTTCTTACAACATAACACTTATCGCATCACAACATAAAACATATTATTTATTTTATTAAAACTTCGCAGCGGACAACAACACAAATATTATCATTCATCATATAACAATTCATAATAATGTTTCAACATTATCTCAACAAAGCATCTCAACATATTAGTCATCATAAACAACGTAAATAATAACCAATTATCTATCGAATCCCATAACCCCGGTGTCACATGACCAGAGCATTTGACTCGACTCCGTAGAATAACTCTACACTTATTCTTCAAACCTCAACAATAGCTACTCCTCTTTATCTGCACATTGCTCATCATAGATGAGCATAAACACATGCAGAAGGGGTGAGAATTACATTATTAAATAATAATATAACGACAGAAATATAAACATAAATATATTTCACATATGCCAACACAGCTCATCATAATCATCATAATCAACATACTCATGAACATCAACAAAACAACATATCAAATGCAATGCACACACCCATGCATGACTCAACACGACTCGGTATACCCATTTTGTGACCAACTACAGGATCACCACTCCCAGATTCATCACCATAGAATCCGAGTTCCCCGCAAGGAACCAAGCCTCTCCACAAGCCCGGAGTCAACAACATCATTGGAACTTAGTCCGTTCATCACTAGGCATCGGCCTTTCATGAATGCATGCACACCAAACATGCATCATAATCAACATAGCAACAACAGCATCATATAGTCATGTTATCATCATCATTAATAGCATGACATACAACTCAACAAAACAACAACAACATTACAACGATATCACATCTGGGAGTTTAAAACGCGAAAGCTGTCCGTCAAACTGATATGGCGAACGCCATTAGGCTAATGGCGAACGCCATTAGCGTTAAACGCTCTTATTCTGGAAAAACTGTCCGTCAAACTGATATGGCGAACGCCATTAGGCTAATGGCGAACGCCATTAGCGTTAAACGCTCTTATTCTGGAAAAAAAAGCCCAAATGGCGAACGCCAAAGGCATAATGGCGAACGTCATTTGGTTGTTATGTGCATAAATAAGATTTTAAGTGCGGAAACAGTGGACGCGCGGCTTCTAAGCATATGACTCAACAAAACTCACAGATCGGAGAATTTCCATCAAAACCCCAAACTTTCCCAATCTCCCTAAAATCCCCAAAATCCATCAACAATCCAACATATATCATGAATTTGCTCGCATATTATCGTTTAATAAGGTTCAGACCCCTTACCTCTTTGGATTGAAGGAAGTTCTGAGCAATCTTTGGCCTTTTCCTCTTCCTTCTCTTTCTCTTCAGCGTTTCTCCCTTTCTCTGACTCTGAGGCAAAAATACGTGAAAACACTCTGAGTTCTCACCTTGGCCTCTTTTATCCATTTCCACTTTTACCCTTCCACTCTTCATATTCCATTTATTTAATTATTATTAAAATAAATAACATCTATAATAATAATAATAATTCCAATATTATTTAATAATTCATTTTACCTTCAAATAATCATATTAAAATAATATTTAAATTAATCTAACAATATTCTGGGTGTTACAACTCTCCCCCACTTTAGAAGTTTTCGTCCTCGAAAACATACCTCAAGCAAATAGAGCCGGATACGACTCCTTCATCTGATCTTCACGCTCCCAAGTCAAGCTCTCACCAGCTGGACCTCCCCAAACAACTTTCACTAGAGCAATCTTCTTACCTCTCAGGGTCTTCTCTTCTCGGTCATCTATCCGAATTGGCAACACCTCAACGGTCAAATTATCCCTCACCTGGATATCATCCAACTGAACAACATGCGAAGGATCCGCAATATATTTTCTCAACTGAGATACATGAAACACATCATGCAGATTAGAAAGCGATGGCGGTAAAGCTATCCGATACGCCACTTCCCCAACCCTCTTCAAAACCTGATACGGACCCACAAACCTCGGAGTAAGCTTTTTAGACTTTAAAGCTCTACCCACACCTGTCGTCGGAGTAACTCTCAAGAACACATGATCTCCCTCTTGGAACTCAAGTGCCTTCCTCCTCTTATCATGATAACTCTTCTGACGACTCTGAGAAATCTTCATTTTCTCCTGAATCATCTTAACCCTTTCAGTCGTCTGCTGCACAATCTCAGGTCCGAGTACAACACTCTCACCTGGTTCATACCAACACAATGGAGTTCTACACCTCCTACCATACAATGCTTCATATGGAGCCATACCGATACTAGCATGAAAACTATTATTATAAGTAAACTCCACCAACGGCAAATAACTATCCCAAGAACCACTCTGCTCCAACACACAAGCTCTCAACAAATCCTCCAAGGATTGGATAGTTCTTTCAGTCTGACCATCAGTCTGAGGATGATAAGCTGAACTCAACCTCAACTTAGTCCCCAACGCTTTCTGCAAACTTTCCCAAAATCTAGAAGTAAATCTGGGATCTCTATCAGACACAATACTGGATGGAATACCATGCAGCCTCACTATCTCCTTAATATACAACTCTGCCAACTTCTCTAAAGAGTGATTAATCTTCATCGGCAAGAAATGCGCCGACTTAGTCAATCGATCCACAATCACCCAAATAGAATCATTACCTTTCACCGTCCTCGGCAATCCCGTCACAAAATCCATGGAAATGCTATCCCACTTCCATTCAGGAATCTTCAAAGGTTGCATCATACCTGCCGGTTTCTGATGTTCAATCTTTGACTTCTGACAAGTCAAACAGGCATACACAAACTTAGCAACATCTCTTTTCATACCAGCCCACCAAAACAACTTCTTCAAATCTTGATACATTTTAGTTGCACCTGGATGGATACTCAATCCACTCCTATGGCCCTCTTCAAGAATACTCTTTTTCAATTCAGACACCTCAGGAACACAAACTCTACCTTTAAATCGCAGGATGCCATTCTCATCAATCTCAAAATTACCACCATTACCCTGGTTAACCATAGTAATATGATCAACTAGAGCGACATCAACTTGCTGACCATTCCGAATATCTTCCAGAATTTCACTAGTCAACTTCAGCATACCCAACTTTACACTATCAGCGGAAACTTCACAACCCAAACTCATATCACGGAACTGTTCAATTAACTCAAGCTCCCGAACCATCATCATAGACATATGTAGAGACTTTCTACTCAGCGCATCTGCAACTACATTAGCCTTACCGGGATGATAACTCAATTCAAAGTCAAAATCCTTCAGTAATTCTAACCACCTTCTCTGCCTCATATTTAACTCTTTCTGATCAAACAGATACTTCAGACTCTTGTGATCACTGAACACTTCGAATCTGGAACCATACAGATAATGCCTCCACATTTTCAACACAAATACAACAGCTGCAAGTTCTAGATCATGCGTAGGATAATTCCTCTCATGAACTTTCAACTGTCTAGAAGCATAAGCTACAACTTTACCATTCTGCATCAAAACACCACCAAGACCCATCAAAGAAGCATCACAATAAACAACGAAGGACTCACCAGGATTAGGCAAGATCAACACTGGAGCACTGGTCAACCGCCTCTTCAACTCAACAAAACTCGCTTCACAAGCTGCATCCCACACATACACTTGACCCTTCTTAGTCAACTGCGTCAACGGCAATGCCAACTTAGAGAAGCCCTCAATAAATCTGCGACAATAACCAGCTAACCCCAGAAAACTGCGTATCTCAGTAGCAGACTTCGGAGTCTCCCACTGTAATACAGCATCAACTTTAGCAGGATCAACAGAAATCCCACCACTCGAAATCACATGGCCAAGGAAACTCACTTCCTTCAACCAGAACTCACATTTAGATAACTTTGCATATAATTTCTTTTCTCTTAACACCTGCAAAACAATTCTCAGATGTCCTGCATGCTCTTCTTCCGTCTTAGAATATATCAATATATCATCTATGAACACCACAACAAAATTATCAAGGTACGGATGAAATATACGATTCATATATTCCATAAACACACCTGGAGCATTAGACACACCGAACGGCATCACAGTGTATTCATAATGACCATACCTCGTACGGAAAGCAGTCTTCGCAATATCATCTGACTTCACTCGGATCTGATGATAACCCGACCGCAAATCAATCTTACTGAAAACATGAGCTCCAACCAACTGGTCCATCAAATCATCAATCCTCGGCAATGGATACCGATTCTTGATAGTCACCTTATTCAACTGCCGATAATCGACACACAACCTCATCGTACCTTCTTTCTTCTTCACTAACAATACTGGTACACCCCAAGGAGAAACACTTGGACGCACAAACTTCTTCTCAAGCAATTCTTCAAGTTGCTTCTTCAATTCAACTAATTCAGTTGCCGACATTCTATAAGGAGACATCGACACTGGACTCGTACCTGGTACTAAGTCAATGGCAAATTCGACTTCACGTTCTGGAGGTAAATCACTTACATCCTCCGGAAACACATCCTGAAATTCACAGACAACAGGCAATTCTACACTCACCACTTTCTTATCCGCTTGCAGAGACGCAAATAAAGCGAATATCTGAGCTTCATCTTTCACAAAATCCCCCACCTGCCTAGCAGATAGAAATCTTGCCTCATCATTCTCACCAACTTCAGAAAACCGCACCGTCTTCCTATAGCAGTTGATAAACACGCCATAGAATTCTAGCCAATTCATTCCCAGAATAATATCAATTTGGTGCAAGGGTAAGCACACCAAATCAATCACGAACTCTCTCTCAAAGATCGTCAAATGACAACCTCGACAGACAACAGAAGTCTTCACAGAACCATTAGCAGGAGTATCTATCACCATACTTCCGCCTAGGGACGACATAATCACACCAATCCTGGTCGCACACTCATACGAAATAAACGAATGAGTAGCACCAGTGTCAACAATAGCAAGCAATTCAACATTATTAATCAAGCAAGTACCTTTAATCAGATTATCTTCTTTAGGAGCTTCAGCCCCACTCAGGGCAAACACCCTACTAGTAGTATGAGCTGCAGTAGCCGCCTTCTTCGGTTTCGAGCACTGCGAACTGATATGGCCTTTCTCGCCACAATTAAAACATGTCGGACCAGCATCCTTACATTCAGTAACTCTATGACCAGCCTGACCGCATCGGAAACATCTCAGCACTTTCTTGGTACAGCTATCAGCACGGTGGCCTGGCTCGCCACACTTGAAACATTTACCAGCTATGGGAGATCCTCCCCCACTTGGCTTCTTCTCATCTACTACTTTCTGCTTACCTTTACCATTCGGAGATGCATAAGGACTACCACGATGCTTATTCTTCTTCTCACTAAGACTCTTGTAATGAGCAGTCCTAGCCTTGCTATCTTCATCAAATATCCTGCACTTATTAACCAGTGTAGGAAACCTACGAATCTCCTGGTAACCAATGCCTTGTTTGATCTCGGGACGCAACCCGTTCTCAAACTTGACACACTTGGATTCCTCAGCATCAGCATCATTATAATGAGGACAATACTGCACCAGCTCCTCAAACTTCGAAGCGTAATCAGCAACAGACATGTTACCCTGCTTCAGTTCTAGAAATTCCATCTCCTTCTTACATCGCACATCAGCAGGAAAATATTTCTCCAGAAAGACCGTCTTGAACCTTTCCCAAGTCATCTCAGCACCTGGTACTTCAATTCTCTGGCGAGTGTTATCCCACCAGTTTTCAGCCTCTTCAAATAACATATGCGTACCAAACTGCACCTTCTGTGCTTCAGTACACGTCATCACCCGGAAAATCTTCTCAATTTCCCTCAGCCAAATCTGAGCACCATCTGGATCATAGCGCCCTTTGAATGTAGGAGGGTTATTCTTCAGAACCTTCCCAAATTCTTAAACTCGTCGACCGGCGGATTCTGCTGCGCCTGCATAGCCTGCGCCATAGCAGCCAAAGCCTCAGCAATCGCACGGTCATTTTCTCCAGCCATACTCTGCACAACACAACCACCACCGTTAAATATCGACAGTGTCATTTACACTAATCGACCAACAGGGAAAACATCACATTATGACTCGACTGGACTGACTATGCTCTGATACCACTAATGTAACACCCTTCTACCCAAACGACATATTTAATTAAATTATCAGAGTACAACATGTAGAAGAGTTTACATTTCTTACAACATAACACTTATCGCATCACAACATAAAACATATTATTTATTTTATTAAAACTTCGCAGCGGACAACAACACAAATATTATCATTCATCATATAACAATTCATAATAATGTTTCAACATTATCTCAACAAAGCATCTCAACATATTAGTCATCATAAACAACGTAAATAATAACCAATTATCTATCGAATCCCATAACCCCGGTGTCACATGACCAGAGCATTTGACTCGACTCCGTAGAATAACTCTACACTTATTCTTCAAACCTCAACAATAGCTACTCCTCTTTATCTGCACATTGCTCATCATAGATGAGCATAAACACATGCAGAAGGGGTGAGAATTACATTATTAAATAATAATATAACGACAGAAATATAAACATAAATATATTTCACATATGCCAACACAGCTCATCATAATCATCATAAATCAACATACTCATGAACATCAACAAAACAACATATCAAATGCAATGCACACACCCATGCATGACTCAACACGACTCGGTATACCCATTTTGTGACCAACTACAGGATCACCACTCCCAGATTCATCACCATAGAATCCGAGTTCCCCGCAAGGAACCAAGCCTCTCCACAAGCCCGGAGTCAACAACATCATTGGAACTTAGTCCGTTCATCACTAGGCATCGGCCTTTCATGAATGCATGCACACCAAACATGCATCATAATCAACATAGCAACAACAGCATCATATAGTCATGTTATCATCATCATTAATAGCATGACATACAACTCAACAAAACAACAACAACATTACAACGATATCACATCTGGGAGTTTAAAACGCGAAAGTTGTCCGTCAAACTGATATGGCGAACGCCATTAGGCTAATGGCGAACGCCATTAGCGTTAAACGCTCTTATTCTGGAAAAACTGTCCGTCAAACTGATATGGCGAACGCCATTAGGCTAATGGCGAACGCCATTAGCGTTAAACGCTCTTATTCTGGAAAAAAAAGCCCAAATGGCGAACGCCAAAGGCATAATGGCGAAAGTCATTTGGCTGTTATGTGCATAAATAAGATTTTAAGTGCGGAAACAGTGGACGCGCGGCTTCTAAGCATATAACTCAACAAAACTCACAGATCGGAGAATTTCCATCAAAACCCCAAACTTTCCCAATCTCCCTAAAATCCCCAAAATCCATCAACAATCCAACATATATCATGAATTTGCTCGCATATTATCGTTTAATAAGGTTCAGACCCCTTACCTCTTTGGATTGAAGGAAGTTCTGAGCAATCTTTGGCCTTTTCCTCTTCCTTCTCTTTCTCTTCAGCGTTTCTCCCTTTCTCTGACTCTGAGGCAAAAATACGTGAAAACACTCTGAGTTCTCACCTTGGCCTCTTTTATCCATTTCCACTTTTACCCTTCCACTCTTCATATTCCATTTATTTAATTATTATTAAAATAAATAACATCTATAATAATAATAATAATTCCCAATATTATTTAATAATTCATTTTACCTTCAAATAATCATATTAAAATAATATTTAAATTAATCTAACAATATTCTGGGTGTTACAACTTGCAAAAAGGGCAAGATTTGGTTTTGTAAATTTTTATAAGTTACGAAAAAAATACACGTTTAAGGAGCCAACTTTCCAAGTTCATAACTTCCAATCAAAGAAACCATTTTCTTTTCTCCAAATCTCAAATAAAACCTCTCTTTCCATACTACAACTTTGTCCTTGATTAATGATTCCAAAAAAATGCAAGGACTTCAAGTTATGAAGCCATGAAGTTGGTACCATAAAGTTGAAACACTTGGAAAAAATTTCAACCAAATATACCTTCAAAAAGTGACTTACTTGATCATAATGTTTCACCATGATCCACATTGATTCAAGGATAACTCCCAACATTAAAGTTGTAGAGGATGGTATTAGCTTTCCAAAAAGTCTAAGAGCATGAAATTATCATATTTGATCTATGAGTTTCAAAGATATGAAGTTGGCTCTCCAAATCTGAATTTTAGGTCATCTTCATGGAAAGTTCATCATGCAGCCTTGAGCCAAAGCTACATAATCTTACTTTACAGGATATTTTCTTCTAAATCTCACTCTAATTAGAAGATCTCATAAACTTTGAGCCATTATCCAAGAAGCTAAACCATTACACAATGAATTATTCCATTTTTGCATAAAGATCACACTTCCATTCATGTAAAGTAGCTTTGATCCAACAAGAAGTACCATTGAGCTCCCAAATGGATTTTGTTCTGATGAATACCAACTCTAAACCTCAATTCAAATCCTTTTCTCCAGAAAAAGCTCAACAAAATACTCCATGTACTTCATGCTTTTGCCACGCTTCCCACTTGGTGATTTGTGCAAGAACCAACCAAGCAAGCAAACCAGTATAGTCCATGATTATTTTATGATATCTGAAGCTTCCTAAAATCTCAAGGATCATTATAAATAGAGGACAAAGCCTCACCTATCCACACACCAAGCTTACCAAGCAAAACTTCATTTTTGCAAGCTTTTGACCTTAACCTCCATTTTTCCCATTTGGCTCGAACAGTCTGCAAACCAAAGATCCAACCATCTCCTGGGAACTCAGAGATTGTGAGAGACATCAAACAGTAGCTGGAAGTGGTATTGAAGAGGCATTGGATATTGCTTCAATAGGTATATTCTTGCATTTCAAAACTCATTGTACATGCATCATTTCCATGTGATTTCTGAAGCAAACATGTAACATTTTTTGTGTTAAGGTTGATCATTAACTCACATGCCATTTATCATGTTGTTTATGTGAATTTAAGTTGTATGAAACCTAAAGTTTCAGTTCTGGTTTTGGCCTTCGTGCTCCTTCATCTTTGAGTATTAGCTAAAACCTATCGTACCATTGTGTTCCTTACATTTTTCTAAGAAATTTTGATCTTTATTTCATGAAAAATGGTTGAGAAATGAGAGATATATGTTTGTTAGAAAATCTGAAAAAATGATGAAAGAAAAAAATGAAAATAAGAAGCTAGAGGTTGAAGAAGATGCTGACATGACATGGAAAAGTCAAACCAAATGTGTTCTTAGAATATATACAATTTCTTGTGTTATAATGAACGGATGTATAGCCACCCTAGTGGTAGAAGCGCGCACCTTAAGTCACTTACAACCAAAAGGTTTGGGGTTCAAATCCCCCTCGCCCCAGACTTTGGTTTTTATTTTTCCAAACAGTGCATGGAACCCCAAGGACGTGGATTCGAACTTGGCAAGTGTAATGTTTATTTTTTCTCACTTGTTAAATGTTCATTTTTCTTCTTAACTTCAAATATCCATAACTTCATGATCCCTTAATATTTTTGACCCATTTTTTCCATGTGTTCATGAGAATGTCTATTTTATGAATCCGCAAAAAATCCCAAAAAATAATATTTATTTTGACCATTTTTATTAGGTAGAAAACTAGTGCATTTTATGTTGTTTTTAGGCCTTTTTAATGGATTTTCTTTTATTGTTTCCTTATTCTAAGTGATCATAGATGTTTGTGTGACCATGTATATTTGTTTAGGTCTTGTTTGATTTTGGCAGCATTTTGTTTGCTTAAACATGATCATATTTTAGGCATTATAGCATGATTAAATGGTCTTGTTTAAAAATATTAGTGATTGATTATTTAGATGAAACCTAGGGTTTTGTTTAGATGAATATTTTGAAGCATGTTGATGCATGATTAGGGTTTCCACTTAAGCTTAGTCTTATCATGAACTTTGATTCAAGTTTAATGTTTATTTTGTGAAGACTTATAATGTGATTCATGTTTGACCTAAATTTATTCATGTTGTGTTTACCATGTACCAATGACTGCCTTTACCATGTCAAATATGATTTTGTCTTCACCATCAATGAGTTATGTCTTGTGATGTTATGTGAAACTTCGTCATGTATTGTTTATGTTTATCTCAATGCCTAAAAACCATGATCAATATTGTAATCCATACCTCACTCACCTTGTGATTGCCATTGTATTTAGCCATATTTTGTGCTTTAATGGTAATGCATGTTCAACCTTGTTATTGTCTATATCCAAGGGAAAGGAATCATGACATTCTTGTCATTTTGCATGTGTGTGTTCATCTGCATCCTATACAACTTTGTTTCCCCTTAATCCAAAACTTCTAGATACAATCTTAGGTTTCCCTCAATGTAAACCTTAGGATTCTCTCTCTCTCTCTCTCTCTCTCTCTCTCTCTATTTCTTATAACCACTTCAAAATACTTAAGCATATTCAAAGATCTTTTGATAAGACCTAAAAACACAAACTTAATTCAAACCATTTTGCCACTTTGGCTTTTCCATGTTTAAAACCTTTTCATAAAAGGATTAGACATGATTCATCCCTAGTTGAGATTTAAATCTCCTACCCCATAATATTATTGAGATTGATATTGATTCTTTTCCATTTGAAAGAGGTATGTGGCATACTTATTGATTCTATATCCAAGTGAGAGCCCTTCTTTCAATTTGATGCAAAGATCTATCTTCCATATATTTGTGGTGGTTTAAAAGTGAGTTTTCTCCTTGACAATTTGTCTCTTTCTCATAAAATTAAGCCCAACAAATCCCTTCTTACTTTTGAACCCGAATCAAGCCCAACAAATCAATGTCTTTCCAAATCATCAAACAAAAAAAGATGTTCTTTTTCTCATCTCCCCAATAAAATAGCAAACAATTTTAAACCAAACACATATATTTAAAAGGTTCTTGTAGAGTACTACAGATGATTAGGGTGCTAATACCTTCCCTTTTCATAACACACCCTCATACCTTAGAATCTCCCTCCCCTTTTGCTTAGCTTAAGTTTAATCTTCTAGCTTTACATATACATATTGAGTTATTTTTGAATCTTTTCCACTTCCCTTTGATAAATTAAAGTTTGATGGTGATATTTGGATTCATGAGTCAAGTTTAATCAATAGCTTGGTCTCCGATTCTTCACCGCGACAGAAACGACGACTTCACTAGGGAAAAAATATTAAGTGGGGGATACCTAATTTGTTTATATGCATTTATTATTATTATTATTATTATTATTATTATTAATTGTTGCTATGTTTACTTGGGTTTCATTATGGAGATCTATAAGTGGTGAGGAAATCCTAACCCAGGTTAGAGAATACAAATAAGATAGGATGGTGGTATAATCAAAGTTACATGTCTGGAGTAATCCTAAGCATGATTAACATATGATATAACCCCGCTCAGTGGAGACCCCTTTGATGGTAATATTTGTTGTTTCAAGTAAATCGTAGTGGCATTATTATCTTCGACCTGGGAGTCTAAGAAACCGAGGACCTTTAGAACCCTTTCAACCCCTATAAGCCTTTTTAGGATGTAGTGTGGAAATTATCCAGGTGTAAGATCTACGATAATTGTTACGCGATGCTACACTCAGATGAGTTTCTCTAGAGAATATTAATGGTCTGCGAGCAAGTCGTTAAATATATAATATCCGAAAGATGGATCTATGACTCTAGGGTCCACTTTAGAACCTTATTCTATAGGTACAAAATAAACCCATTAGTTCATACATTGTGGGATGATTAAACCCTTGGCTCCATGCTTAATGTCAAAACCCTGAATCCGTATTTGTGAAACATGCATTCATGCATTCATGCATCCATAAAAACCTTTTTGCATAAAAACCAAGAAACTCAATAGTTTTCTTTTGCAAATATCGATAGGTAAAATGGAACTTGGAAGGAGGAATACCAAGAAATACACTTTCAAAAGTCCTGACTTAACAGAGTTGAAGAAACTTGGTTTTATGATAGTTAGTCCAGAGGATTTCAGAGCTCGGTATGGAAGACTTGTGGGTATCTTGAAGACCAAGGTTGAAGATGGAGTTCCCAACACCTTGGTACAGTTTTATGATCCATTCTACCACTGCTTCACATTTCCAAACTACCAGATTATGCCTACTCTAGAATAATACTCTTATTGGTTTGGTTTTCCAGTCTTTGACAAATTACCATTTAATGGTTCAGAGAATACCCCCTACACTAGCAACTATTGCATAAGCACTTCACCTAGAAACGTATGTTATGAAAGGTGGTGGAACCATTCTTTGTTGTGCACCTCTCCTATATAAGTGTATTATTTCTCACTTACCCGGATCCAGGATCTTCAGGGAGAATCCAAAGAAGCTCAGATGGTCTCAGAGGTTCGTGTCCATTGATCAATGGAATATACATTGGTATGACCCCTCCTATGATGTTGGAGTAATTATTGACAGTTATGGTGAATTTCCTAATGTACCTCTCCTTGGTGTACATGGGGGAATTAACTATAACCTCATCCTTTCCAGACACCAGTTAGGATATCCTATGGCAGATAAACCCTATAACCTTCTATTGTCAGGTTTCTTTTACCTCAACGAAGAAGAGAGTTCCGTTTTGAAGGATAGAATCCTACATGCTTGGCGAAACATTCACTGAAAAGGAAAAGGCCAATTAGGAAGAAAGAATTGTGTTGCTTTTGAGCCATACACCCAATGGGTTTGTGATGGAGCCAGTGAACTTAAGATGCCCTATGCTCCTGAGAAGCCCTCATTCTCTTATTCTATAACATTATCATCCACCACTCCTATTGAGAATAGGGAAGAGTTTCAAACAAATTTGGCTAGGTTGAAATTGGAAAGAGACACTTGGGAAGGCAAGTACCATGTCTTGAATGATAAGAAGATGAAGATGGAGCAGCAACTAAAGGAGATGGATAATTTGATTGAGATTCTGGAACAACAAGCTGTGAAGAAACAGGAGGAACAAGAAGGTTTACTTCTCTATAAAGTCCATCCATTTCATGAGTACTCCATCATACCTCTCACCTCAGGTGCTTGGAAAGGAATAATTGACAAGCTTATAATTGAGAACGCTCAACTAAAGAGGAAGAAAAGGAAGCATCAAATAACAACATGACCTTCTATAGATGAGATTACTTAGGACTCATAGACTTAGTTGTTTTCCTCTTGTATTGTTTAGGATCGTTGAAATTGTATTTCATCCTTTGTAATCCCTCAAATGTTTAATAAAAAGATATTTTTGTTCACCTTATACCAAATTTTGTATCAATAGTATTTGCAATAAATTATTGAGTTTCTTAAAAATTAAAACTTATCTTTTGCATCTGCATATCATGCATCATTCAAGCACAAGCTTCTGCATTTCAAGAAACTTACACGTGTCTTCTCCCTCCAATAGTCAAACTGAATCACCAGTACAATACTCAAGCCAGTCGCCGGAGAAGGATGAGTCAGCTTGAACAAGAAAATTAAGAGCTCAGGGAGGAAGTAATCACCTTGAAAGACAGTTTGGAAAGGCTTACTTCTATGGTGGAGACTTTTGTGGCTGCTCAGAATCAGTCATCGAACAATTCTCAAGATCCAGTGCAACGAACAACAATTTTTTAGAACATCTCGACGCCCATTCCAGTGGCTCCCGTCAATGACCAATAATATCACATGCCACCCGGTTTCCCTTGGGGAATGCCTCACAGTTATATGCCAACTGGATACCACCCTTAAAACGCTAAAGCTCTAGTAGTGACTGTTGTGATGTTTGTACCTCCTAATGTGGTGCATACGACTCCTTATAATGAAGAAAACATTTATCACGCTTCTCCAAGCAAAGTTTTGGGAGTAGATGAAAGGTTAAAGGGAATTCAAGATTAGTTCTTAGAAATACAAAGGGAAATAAACGCTCTTCGAGGTAAGGATCTTTTTGGCAAGATCGCTTCCGAACTCTGCTTGGTTCCTAATGTTCAAATTTTGCCCAAATTCAAAGTACCAGACTTTGATAAATACAAAGGAAACTCATGTTCTCAAAGTAATTTGGTGATGTATTCTAGGAAGATGTCCACTCTTACTGACAACCATCAGCTTCTGATCCACTACTTTCAAGACAGTTTAACTGGTGCCGCTCTTAAGTGGTACATGGGCTTGGACAGAGAAAAGATTCATACTTTCAAAGATCTTGGTGAAACTTTTGTTCATAAATACAAATATAATGTAGATATGGCTCCGATTAGAGATCAACTCTAGGCCATGTCTCAGAAAGACAAAGAGAGTTTCAAGGAATATGCTTAAAGGTGGCGTGAAATTGCTGCACAAATTTTCCCTCCACTTGAAGAGAAAAAGATGACTAAAATATTTTTGAAAACTCCGAGTTCATTCTACTATGATTGCATGATCGCCAACGCACCCAATGATTTCACCGAGATGGTAAACATGGGCATGCGACTTGAGGAAGCAATTCGATAGGGACATTTGACTAAGGAAGTCGGCGCTTCTAATCATGTTACGAAATTCGCCAATAATTTCTCCAAGAAGAAAGAATCGGATGTTAGTGTCGTTTCATATGGCAGACAAAGAAGAAAGTATCAACATGTTGCAGTCGTTTCCCCAACCATTAGTCAACCAATGGTAGCACCAATTTATCAGCCACAGTTATCGCATCAACATCAACAACAATATCCTCAACAACATCAGCAACAATAACATGTTCAACATCAACCATCAAATCAACAACATCAATAGCCTCCATAACAGGCTCGCTCTCAATTCAACAATCAAAATCATATTCAAAAAAGGCCACAGTTTCATCATATCCCAATGTCCTATGCAGAATTATTTCCTGCACTGCTAGCTAAAAATCATGTCCAGACAAGGTGTCTACCACCCGTGCCAAAGGACCTTCCCTATTGGTACAAGGAAGATCAATTTTGTGCTTACCATCAAGGGGCACCAGGACACATCATTGACAACCATTTTGGTCTAAAATCAGATGTTCATAGGCTTATCAAGAGTGGTACCCTTTCATTTAAGGATATAAACCCCAATGTTCAAGTTAATCCTATACCGCAACATGGTTCAACCTCAGTTAACATGGTATATGGTTACGCGGGAAGTTTCCGGATCTATGATGTACGGTTCTTGGGCGAGAACTTAGTAAAGAAACACACCAGATATAGCAAGAATGGTTTTTTGCCTCCACATAACTACGCCTCTTGTAGGGTTTGTTCCAGGAACTCTCAAGGATGCCTAACTGTTGTAGCGGATCTTCAGGATCAAATGGACCAAGGTTACATTGTAGCCTACCAAGCCAGAGATTATAATCAGGTCAATATGGTCAATAGTGACAACAAAGTGAATTTCATAGTTCCTCAGTTCAACGACCCTGAGCCTATAAAGATTACTTATGACAGTCGGAAGACTTGTGTGACTCCTCTGGCCACTAACTTACCAGGCCCAGTTCCCTAAAAATATGATAAAGTTGTGCCTTACAAGTATAGTGCTACAATGATTAATAATGGAAAGGATGTTCCTCTACCCTCCATTGTTAATGTCGCTGATGTAAGTAGGGTCTCAAGGAGTGGGCGTATATTTACAAAAAGGACTAAGGATGTCGCAGCAGGAAAGCAGGCTCATGTTGAGATCCCTTTTGAACCGGTTGGCCAATTTGACAGCAGGAATCCAAAAAGTGATGACGATGAGGTGTTAAAGATCATCAAGAAAAGTGAACACAATATGGTGGAACAATTACTGAATACACCTTCCAAGATATCTGTGTTATCTTTGTTGACAAACTCTGAGGCTCGCCGTGAAGCTTCGTATAAAGTCTTAGAACAAGCTTATGTAGACCATGATGTGACGATCAGACAGTTTGATGGTATCGTCGCTAACATCGCGGCCTGCAACAACTTGAGTTTCAGTAATGAAGAGCTCCCCGAAGAAGGAAGAAATCATAACATGGAACTAAATATCTCAATTAACTATATGAATGAATCTTTGTCAAGTGTGTTAGTGGATACAAACTCGTCTCTTAATGTCATGCCGAAGTCAACACTTTCCAGACTTTCTAGATAACATTCCAGGTGATGGACATAGAAGTTGTGTATAGTTGTGTATAGTTGTTTATTGGGTCGTCCTTGGATCCATGAAGATGGGGCGGTCTCTTCCACTCTACATTAGTAGCTTAAATTTATGAAGAACGGGAAGCTAGTGATAGTTGTCGCAACGCGAAAAACAACCGGCGGAAAAAAAACACAGAGCCGCCACCGTGCGTTATTTATCCCAAAAGAGGGAGGAAACGCTCGAAGTAAACCTGAAAAAGAGAAAGGAATGGTCTTACAACCAGAGATTGCAAGGTACGGGAGTCGGTTACGTAAGGGGAAGGTATTAGCACCCCTCACGTCCGTCGTACTCGACGGGATCCACGCTCAAAAGAATAGGAAAAGGTTGCTGAAACTGCTCAAAGAATGCACACACACTGGAATAAGCAAACAGGTGAAAGAAGATGAAGGAAGGGGACTCGGCAGGATGTCGCATCCTGGGCCTACGTAGTTTGTCAGAAACAAACATCAGAGTCAACGTAGTTCGGGGAAATGGGAAACGGGCTCGCTAGGATATCGCATCCTATGCCTACGTATCTCATCTGGAATGAGAATCAGAGCTACCGTAGTTCGGCTAACGCACGCTGAAACAAAACACAACACAGAGACGCTGAGACGTCAAAAGAAACTCAACAAGGAAACAGAATGCAAATAGCTGCGCTTATATCCGACTCCAAACAAAGGCAAACAAGGAAACGGAATGCCAATAGATGGGCTTACATCCAACTCCAAACAAAAGCAAACAGGAAACAGAATGCCAATAGATGGGCTTACATCCGACTCCAAACAAATAAACAATCGCTAACCCGCGAACACCAAAGGTTCTCCAATTGACAAACTAAAAGGGAGTCTGGAACTCGAGCCTAGTAGTTGTCAAGAAAACACACGCAAAAAGAAAAAAGGGTTAACACACTCAAAAAAACAAAAGGTTGCCCGGAGAGATCTCGCACGATCTCCTGCCTATGTATCTCATCTGGTATGAGAATCAGGGTGACGTAGTTCCCCTAAACAGGGGAGAAACTCTCCTAACCAGAGACCAAGGGAATAACGAACTAAAAGGGAGACTGACTCGAGCCTAATAGTCGTCATGCAAATTATAACCCTAGGTTGAGGTCTCTAACAAGAGTTTGACTCACACAGGCAGTGAGTCAACTCAAGTCTATCTCTACGTACGTTCAACTTCCTAGAAAGTTGATCATACGACTCCTACATAATAGGAGATAAGAAGCAGAAAGCAGATAAATATATCAAAAGCAATCATCACACTCTATGTGCAAACAAGAGGCTCAGACAAACTGGTTGGGCTTTAGTCAAGGGGTCATATCAACCTCGACAAACAAGCCAAAACTGTATGGGTGTCTGAAGCTCTTAACCACTGACTGTAGCGATGTATTCGTCGCTATATGATTTATTGATTAAACCATAAGCAAAGCATACAAAGAAATCGAGTCGCCACCGCACTTTTATTTATCCAAAGGACTGGCTAAAAAGCGAACAAAAGCCTAAGAAGTTTTACACATAGAAAACTAATGAAAAGATCAGAGAGTCTGGGTAAAGGGTAAATTACGCAATGGGAAGGTGTTAGGCACCCACTACGTCCTAGGTACTCCTAGGGAGCCCTTTTCACACTTGTTGTATAAAATTGTTATTTGTTATGAAATATTTATTGTGCAAACATGATTGGGATGATGAGAAGAATATACAATTTTTATTGTTTTTGTGTTTGAATGGATGAACCCGTTGCCTACGTACCTTCCATCAAAGGTAAGGATCAAAACGCCGTAGTTCGGCTAAAAGATTTCCAAAAGTTAGTGGGTTCAATTTTAAACACAAGCCCTAAGGTCTTACGTTATCCACGGGAGAAAACTCAACCTTATACAAACAACAAGTCCACCATGTGAGAAAAGCTTCAACTTGCTAGTGAGGGGTTAACCCTATAATAAGCAAGGAAGACTTACAATTCAATCAACTAAGGACAAATAGGTGAGATTAACATCAACCAACTAGGATAAATCAAACCTATGGCTAATGTATGAAAACTTAACAAGAATGGACAAAGCCACAAAACAATTGAATGGGTGAAGTTAATTGATTATGATTATTCACAAAAGGAGGGTCAAAGTATGATTAAGATTGATTCAAAAGAAGTATTATGAAATGGAGTTTGAAAAGTCAAGGACTTAGGGTCCAGGTTTCTAATTTGAAAGCATGAAGATGTTTGCACAATATTTATTTCAAGTTTTGAAAGCAATGTGTGAAAAGGTTTAGGACAAAATGGATGAATGGATGAAGATGGAGTGTAAAACTTCCTAGAAGGTTCACCTCTTGAAATCATATAGAAGATGACTCAAGTGCGTCCTTTGGAATAGGCAATGAGCAATAATAAGCAAGCAAAGCAAAAGAGGAAAACAAAAGCGGATACCGGATGCCAATCACTGGACTTATACCAATCTCCTAAAACAAAACTGGATATCAGAGGCCACTCTATGGACTTATACCAATCTCCTCAACAAAGAAATAAAAAGGTGGATACCGGATGCCAATCTATCTGGACTTATACCAATCTCCAACAAAAAGCAAACACTTGGATGTCAGATGCCAATCTATCTGGGCTTACTCTAACCTCCAACATATGATCATGGGAAAACAAATGCCAAATTACACGGACTTACAATTGCATCCTCACATAAATCAAACAAATGCATCAAGAAAAGAGAAGATGAGTGGCCAATGAAATGGTCTTATACTCACTTCCATATCATAGGAACAATGGCCAATGAATGGTCTTACAATTGTCCTCAATGGGCAAACAACAAAGATATGTCACAAAGACAAATGAAATGATCATGCACTAATGAGCAATTAATGATGATAAATGCACAAGGCAAGCAAGCAGACATGTACAAATGAACTAGGTAATCAATCAACCAAAGTCATTCAGCACACTCTATAACCAAACAATTAGGCTCATACAAAGGGTTAGGCATTGAAGCCAACTGGAATAGGGTTAATGGTGCTCTTAACCTTGACATTGAGAGCCAAGGTGAAGCAGATGAAAGAATATGAGGGGTGTGCCTCATGCTCTTATCCCTGGTCAGGGAGAGCTTTAAATATCAGAAGGTGTGGGAGTTCGGAAAGTAGGAACTCTCTCCACAAGTTAGACTCGATAGATCTTGGGTTTTTACTCACTATGCATCAACACATGTGGTGTGAGCAAGGTGAGTGACACACAGAATAGTAGGAGATAGGTTACATATCTCTTGGATTCTACCAATTGCCTTATTCAAAGGACTTTTCCTGCTTGGGACAAAAGTAAACAAGCACAAACATTGCCTCTTAAGGAGGACTTCAGACAGTTGCCTGGCCAAGTAACAGGCCAGGTCTTCCAGACTACATGAAGACAAGAGATTCTACCTCAATGCAAATGCTATCAAGCAAAGCAATGCAAGTTCTTAAAAGAACTGAGCAACTAATGGTACCTGAAACCAGTCAAATAAAATCAGTATACAACTCAAATTCAAAACCAACATAAGATAAGGATCAACACAATCAGTCAAATGTGCAATGCACAAAGCTCAAAGCATATGAGCTAAGCATCCTACAAAACAAACAAGTTAGTTCATGATAATCAATCAAACTTAATCAACTTGCATAAGTCTCCTTAAGGTATTTGCTTCTTAACCTGAAAAGCAAACTTGAACATGAGAAACAAGACCACTAGGACAAGCCTAGGGTCAAAAAGAGATAAGAAATCCAAAACAGCAAGTGAAAGCTATTCAAAATCAAGTTCAAACAATTAAGAAACAAACCCAAGTGGTTTCATGTTCATATCATTCATCATTATCATTTCACAAACAAATTAGGTCAAGGCATGTCATACAGAACCTCAAAGAAGTCAACAGAAAGATTCAAGTCAAATCCAATCACAAACATTTCAATAAATCCTCAAATAATTCATGCTCAAACATCATCCATAACATGATAAGCATACCAAATTTCAGCTCATTTGGATCAAAGGAAGTAGGTCAATGAAAATCAGAAAGTCAAATCAAGTTCAAGCAAACTCATACAAAGCATCAAAACATGCACCAACTTCAATTAATCATAAAACAGTGACTACATATGATAAATGAATGGGACTAAAACCATGACAAACTTTAGGATGTCTAAAATTCACATGTCAAATTTCAAGTCCATCCAATTAAGAATTAGAATTTCACAAATCATATAACATCATGTGTCACAAGGGGTCAACAATTTGGTCAAACAGGGGAGAAAATTCCAAACAAATAGGAAATGCCAGAAATAATTCCAGAAAAATTCACATATATTCTCAACATCCACAAGTATATTCATGCAAAATTCCAGACCAATTTGAGTTCAATAAGCATGGTAATTAAAATCATGAAGTTGGACATGCATGGTGTGACACAAATTGTCTCACCCCTATTCAAAAAATCATATCTCAATAACCATGAATGATAAATTCACAAACTCTACACCAAAATCACCATGAACATGTCTAGTTTAAGCACAAAAAGTTTGGGAGGCATTGAATCATGTATCATCATTTCACAAGCAATTTGGCAAGGCATACACAAAATGGACAACATGAACAAACCCTAGCACATTTTAAAATCCAGACGTGCAAAAAATCTGGAAAAATCACCATAATAAACTAGAGATCATGAGGAGCATTTCACAAAAAATCCCATCAATTTTGGATTAGAATTGAGTGACTTATGAATTTTTTGAAGATTGTCATGCCAAATGAAATAAATATTGAAAAAAAGAAAATGATTTAATGAAATAATTAAACGGAAATGGCAATTTGGTAAATATTTGGTCCCTTAAGTGAAACGCCGCGTTTCACTTAAGGGTGTGTCGCGTGTTGATTGGCCACATGGGAATGGAACAGTGGATTTCATGCAAAATTGGTTCAGCAACGATCAAACACGGGATTTGGCCAGGAAAATTAGGGTTTCGAGCTACAGTTGCCATGTTCATCATCATCTTTCCAGATTTTTCCAGCAAGAATAAAATGCAACCAAAATCAATAATCGATATACCGATGTGTTCATCTCACAGAGTACATCAACATTCCAACATTCATTTTCACTAATTCAAGCTAACAAGAAAGAAATGAGCAAAACAACATTTAACAACCAAACTTTAATTCAATATATCTCCCTCAATAATCAACCATTTTCCACGATTCAAAGCTCAATATAATCAGCATGGAGAGATCTTTAATAAGCATAGCATGATTTTATCAAAAGCATGGTTCGAATTTTTACCTTGTCTGAAGAACAGTATGGAATTCGTGGTCCTTTGGTCTCAAAAAGCTGAAACAGATGCACACTAATGCTCCAGGAGGTGAATGGAAGAAGGGTTCTAGCTCACTCTTACTCAATCGTGCTCCAAAGTCCAACTGCCATGGAAGAGCTTCAATGGAACAGTAGCGGAAACAGCTCTACAGTTGGAGATTGATGCTTGCAAAAGGTTCAAAAATGATGGTAGGTGATGGTCCAATACCCAGAAGCACGAATCCTTTGACAATTTTTCAGAAAAGTTCAAGTGAAGGATGAGAGTTTTTGAGAGAAAATGAATTTTAGATCCGGTTTTGGTGAATAGTGGCTAGGGTTTTTCCATCAGAAATGAGTCATATATACTCTGTTTAATGAAGCTTAAGTTTGGTTAATGAAGTGGTAATTGCATTTAGCTCAAATGGAAATGTTTTGGTTAATTAGTGAAATTAACTCAAATTGCATGTGCATGTGCTACAGTGCGAAATGGGCTTAGGCAACACATCCCAAATGAGATTTCTGAACATTTACAATTGGTAGAATGCATTGGAAATGGTTAATTTGAAAAGTCACTTTTCACCTCCCTCTTTTTTAATTCAATGCACTTGAAAAAGGCCATTTTGATTGGAAGATTTTTGGTGAAATGTGATGAAGGATTTGGATAGAGCATATCAAATGTGACTTGTAGCAAAAACCCTCACTCAATTTGGCCAAATGGTTTGGAAGTTATCTCACTTTGAAGTTCAAAAATTCTTGAGAATGATTTGATCATAACTTGCCAACCACACATGAGAAATGAGTGTTCTTGGACTTTTTGGAAATGGGAGAACAAGATCTTCAACTTTCATGTTGGACAAAAATTCATTTGAAGCTTGTATGATGATGTAAATTTGAGGAGAAGAACTTTCCATTTTTGGCAAATTCCAATTACAGGTCAACTTACTATTTTTGGAAACTTTTTGTCTGACCCCAAATTCTTCACTGTGGATGTTTGACATGTTATATGAGGCTTATATGGACATGAATGAGACCTCTCAAACCAATTCCCACCATCAAATCACTGATTAAATGCACAGTTGACCACAGTTGACTTTGCTAGGGTTTTGGTTGACTGAACCATGTTCTGATGAATTCCAAGCCCCTACCACTTGAGATCTTGATTCAAAATGATGTCACAACTCATATGAACTCTTGATGAATGGTCATGGTGCCCAAATTCTTCAAGAATGGCCACCATCTATTGTTCAATGACTGATTTGACTGATTTGACCTAGCTGGCTTCATCTGCAAGTAACATGGTTAGATGACAATATTTTGTACCTTTGGTTAATAGACAGATGAAAAGCAATGATATACCGATGCAATACATGCTTGGTGATCAAGAACCACACTCACAAGATAACCCACCCACTAGGAGGGAAGCAAAGGTGCACAAAGATCCTTGAGGCAATGATATGGTATGATATGATGCCATGAGGGATCTTAGGGACAAAATTGGGGTCTTACAGATGCCCCTATTTAAGGTCATTCTAGCCGGAGAAGTGAAGTTTAGAAATCTTCATCTCGACGCGGTAGAATGGGCTTAAATAACATTAATGAGACAAATTTTGGTCCCTAAGAGACCTCATGATGCAAATGTATGCATGCAAAAAACACAAACTCTGTGGGGAATATGATTCACACAGAAGAAAAGACGATCCATTGGAGTAATACACTCACCAGGAACAGAGACTCTAACAAGACTCTTATTGGGGATAGTAAAAGAAAAAGAATGTGTGAGCAGGACACGACTTCAAGTTGGGGAAAAACAAAACTGACACGGCGTGAACAAGACACGACTCTGATTAGGGTAATAACAGAAATCAGACTGGAGACCTCACTGGGGAGTGAAGGACTCACACTGGGGAAAAAAAGATTCCAAAGGAAAAACATCCATTGGAGAGACACAAGCTGACTCCTGGGGAGAAGCAACAGGAAACTCCACTGGGGAAAGCACCAAAGAATTGAGGTGTCACCGGTATAAAGGTAACAAACTTAGGAAGAATGAACATCTAAGACCGGTATAAGGGTGAGAGATATCAATCAACCATACATCTGAGAAAGACCTGGAAAAGGTACAATAAACTCAGGAAAATCTGACTCCACAGGGGACCGAGGTCATAATAGGGAGCAGAAAGGAAGGAACACCAGGGATACCGAGGTATATAATAGGTGACCGATCAAAGCGTGAATTGGTATATATGCCAAAACACTCATCATCCGAAAGGAGGGCTTGAAAAAGCAAATCGACTTACAGGATGGACATTCGAATCCACAACGGGAAAACGAACCTTACTCAACTGGGGACACAAACCCAAAGAGTGCATGAGATATAATATCCATTACCGGCAGACCGTGGATAAGAATACTCGCATGAGATATATTATCTATTACCGTCAGAACGTAGATAATAAACTCGCATGGTAAGAAACACCAGAGATACCGAAGCATATAATAGGTGATCTACCGAAAACGTGGATTGGTATATGTGCCAACACACTCATCATCCGAAACACAAACTGGTTTAAGGATGGATATTTGATTCTACAAAGAATACGAATCTTGCTCAGTTGGGGAAAATCAACAAAGGATTCCAACTAAAGAGCGCATGAGATATATTATTCATTACCGGCAGACCGTGAATAATATACTCGAAAGGAAAAGACACCAGAGATACTGAAGTATATAATAGGTGACTAACCAAAAAGAGAGACAATCGATACTAAGCATCCGGGTAAACGAAAGACAACTCAAAGGGATAAATTGCAAGCATCCGGCAATTATCCAACAACAAAGAATATTCGATTCCGCAAAAGGGAAATAACGAAACTTACTCGACCAGGGAAACACAAAAGGCTTCGATTGAAGAGTGCATGAGATATATTATTCATTACCGGTAGACCGTGAATAACATACTCGCCTGGAAGATTATCCACAACCGGTTACTGGGTTAATAAAGGATAAATCAACCGAAAAGAAAGGCATCGGGATACCAAACTAGGTATATAATGATGACCAATCAAAGGGAGCAACAACATTACCAACACAAGGGTAAATGAAAGGAGACCCGCTGGGGATAAATTGCAAGCATCCGACAATTATCCAACTGTACCACAAGGCACAAACTCCGCTGGGGAGAAACATCACCACTTGGGATTTACAACTACCGAATACGGGGTAGAAGACCACAAACTCAACTGGGGATAGAAATCACCACAGGGAGACACCAACTCTGTTAGGGATAAAACCACAACAACAGGAATCCACTTATAATCAGGACGAACCACAAAGGTTACCTCTGTTAGGGAAAAAGAGATAGGACTTACAACTACCGAATACGGGGTAATAGTCATACTCTGGTGGGGATAACCACGAAATAGGGTTTACATCTACCGAATATGAGGTAGAAAACCAAACAAACTTGCCGAGGAATAAAAGTTATATAACCACCAATTCCGCTGAAAGGGCAAAGAAAATAGGACTTACAACTACCGGTATAAGGGTAGAGGCCCAAAAAAAAACTCCGCTGGGGAACAACCCACTGGGAATCACAAAACAGTTGACAAATAGCCAATTCGGGAATAATCCGAAAAGACAGACTGAATCAAGACACGTCCTAATGAGGATGTAACTCAAATAGGAAAATCCATCCCAATATATATGTTGGGAGGAAACGGAAGAAATCGTCATCCACGAGGATATATCTCAATGGGGAACTGCAGAAGGAAAGACAACAGACACTTTCTGCTTATGGGGCTGACTCTATATGGAGAGATTTAACACCCGACATCTGCTAGGGGAGATCTATTGGGGATCTGCATCACCATAGCAAGGAACAATCAACAAGAGATATATGGCGAGAAATGCAACATGAATATCTGAATGTTTATGAATATGCATGAATATGCGTGATTTATGTTTGATGAATGCTGACAAAACAGACATATCTAACACAAACAGGTCCAGGAATCAAACGCCCGGTACTATACTTCCAGGGGAAAATCAACTGGAAAGTCAATCTGCGGAGATCTATATGCTATAAAGCATAGATCTGCGGGTACTGCTGGGGAGCAGAGGATCAGAGATATCAGGAAACACCAAATCTCTGAGTGATGGATCAGCCAACAACCCAATCAGGGTACAGAAAGTCACAACGGGCAAAACAGCCACCAAGACGAATCTGTTGGGGAACAAGAGAAAATCTCGAAGATCCGCAGGGGATCTCAGCATCAACTGAGAAACAAAGAGTTCTGCAACTCCAAACAACTCCGAGGAACAACCCATTGAAGGATAACATCATCCAAGTAGAATCCAACTGCATAAACAACTCTACTGGGGAAAACTACTGCTGGAGAAAACTGAGTCTTCAACAACACTCTGCTTGCAACTATGCTGGGGAACAACCCCATCACAAGATCTGGAGAAAGAAGATACTACCAAACCAGGAATATGAACCAAATGTCTTACCTGTTGGAGATCATGCCACCCTTGGGAGAGCACTGAGATATTCTTGAGTATCCTTTCAACCTTATGGATATTCACTTTGTTTAAAACAACAAAAAATTTGAAAAATTTGATTTGTTTAAAAATAATGATATTTTATCAATTAAAAACATGCAAAACATTTGTTGAATTGAAACAAATAAGAGTGTAAATAATTGGATAAAAGCTCAAATTCATTTGATGGAATGGTAGCCTGCAAATGGCAAGACCCCATAGATCTGTACAAATTTGAAATCAGTGATATATATTGGAAGAGGGCTACATTGAACATAATGATCCTTTCTCTACCAATTTGAATTTCGATGTATTCGAAGCTTCAGTTTGATGACGAATCGAAAATCCTCTGACGAAATGACAGCTGTGGAACAGAAAGTCTTGTCAGGATGCAGTTATTTGCCAAATCCCTAATTTTTGCCTAAATTGCCCCAGGGTGAGGTACTCAATCTAGCGGGATGCAAATATTCTTCTTTTTTTTCAAGTCTCTAATTTTTGCCTGGATTACCCTTGCAGGTTCTCCACCGAGACGCTCATTTTTGCCTAAGCCGCCCTTTCGGGTTTTCAACTTAGCGAGCTATTCTGTTTTTTTTTCATTTGCATATACTTTTTTTCTCTAGGCAAAGTATCTCTTGACTGCATCTGAATTCACAGGACGAGTGAAATCCTCCCCATCCATTGTTGTAAGAATCAATGCACCGCCTGAAAAGGCTCTCTTAACAACATATGGACCCTCATAGTTTGGAGTCCACTTGCCCCTGGAATCGGGCGCGAAAGACAAGACTTTCTTGAGCACGAGGTCACCTTCTCGGAACACACGAGGCTTGACCTTCTTATCGAATGCTTTCTTCATTCTCTGCTGATATAACTGACCATGACACATGGCAGTCAATCGCTTCTCTTCAATCAAATTCAACTGGTCGTAACGACTCTGAATCCATTCAGCATCAGTCAACTAGGGACTTGAGGGTATACTTTTTCTTTTTCTCTTTTGAAATTTTTTTTTCCTGATTTTTGATTTTTTTCTTTTTCACCCTCTTTTTTTTTTTTCTTTTTCTTTTTACATTACATTTGTAATGCCCCAGTTTGACTGTTTTGCTGATTCTCATGATACAGTTGAATGAGCTTCCTTTGTGCTCAAGAAATCGGGTAATCTCATCAGGAATCCCCTTCAACATCACCTTCCTCTGCTCCAAATACAAAGAATTCAAGATTGGGAGATGGCGTTGGATCATTATGTTCAATGGGTTTAGAAATCCCTGCATAATGATTCTGGATAATGAAAAGCTTTTGTATTTTAAACAAGCAAATTATTTATGCAGATGAAAAATGCTGTTTTATTGTTTTTCAGGGTTTTTTGTGATCACTAATTTCATGCAAAAAAGCAAAAAGTGAAAACAAATGGAAAAACAAATGTTTAACAATGCATTAATTGAATGAAAACATCATTGTATATATGCTTTGCCAACAATGTCATCACTTCTCCTTTTGGCATGGGAGAAGGGTTTCAAACAAAGTGAACAATTACTCTGATCTATGGATGACCGTAGGAACATCTACAGCGACCCAATTGCGGCAGACACCACCAGGTATAACGAAGTTGTTCACATCCTCTGCATCCTCTTCCAAGATATCAGCAGCTTCTTCCTCAGGTTGATCATCATGGATGAATCCTCCACTTGTGAACAGACCTTGCTCATTAAATGCCCCAGAACAGTAGCCAATGCCAGCCCGGGATCGGTTAACCAGGAATAAATCCATCAACAGTACTTAGTCTGGCAAATACCTCTCTGAGTTCCCAATTCTCTTGCTCAAAATGATCCATCAATCTGGCAGAGATAGCTCTGGTATAGTACCGACAAAGTGCGTCTTCAAAATAAATGAAGATCACAGGGTCAGACCACAGGACGGGAAACCGGAACAAAACACCCGCTTATGCAAATGATGCATGAAGTGTTTATGCATATGCTTGTTTTTTTATTTCAAAGAAACTCAAGGGTTTTATTTGCAAACTTTGAAATATCAACATTTTGATCGTATATGAGAATATCTCATCAGATATATCAGGTGAAAAAATTTTCCCGGTTTTTTCATGTTTTGAAATTTTTTGCAAATAAACTCCTTTGAGTTCCTTGAAAATTTTCTTTTTTCTGATGACATGAAATGCAGATGAATGCATGAATGTATGAATGCAACAATCACACTCAAGGATCAAACAAGGCACACCAAACAAAGGTCATGGGAAAGCTCATTGTATCCCTAATATCAATCATCCATTTTGGTGGATTTAGGTTTTCACCTTATCGACACCCAAGTTCCATTGATATTAACGGTACATGAACCGGCTCGAACATCCTTAATATCAACCATCCGTTTTGGGGGATTTAGGTTTTATACCTGATCAACACCCAGGTTCCATTGATATTAAGGTTGTCTGAACGACTCAACCACGAATCACGGGTTTGCTGAGAGTCACGAGCATGGAGTCTCGGTTAAGAACCACCCAAAGGGAGTGTACTAGGGTTTAAACCTGCCAGACATGTTCTACCAGAGGTTCCCATAATCATCGTTCCATCTTTCGGATATTATCAGAGGAATGAATACTCGTATTCCAATAATATTCTCAAGAGAGACTCTTATGAGTGTAGTGTCGCGTAACAATCGCATCATAACTTACATCTGAACGACCTCCGCACTACGTCCTAAGAAAAAGGCCAAGATGGGCTTGGTAAACTACGGTCCTTGGCTTCTGCGGCACATGATTGAAAGAATAATGCCTAACCACAAATAACTTGTGTGACATTATTAATCCAACATGACCTCCACCAAGTGAATGGGCTCGCAAGTCAACTGGCTAAGGAATACTCCACACCAGTCAACAAGACTATGCCATTCTCCTATCCTAGAGTGCACTCGAGTTCGGGTATAGAACTCATCTCACAGATCACCAAAGCAAACAACAATTGTATATCAAGCAATTCAAACATTACAATCAATACAGTTATCCCAAATGGTACAAAAATATGTCATATAACAAATAACAATATAGCACACAACAAGGGTGAAAAGTAGGCAATACCACCAAGGATTTCTCCCCAACAGAGTCGCCACTTTTCTGTAGCGGTGTATTCGTCGCTATATGATTTATTGATTAAACCATAAGCAAAGCATACAAAGAAATCGAGTCGCCACCGCACTTTTATTTATCCAAAGGACTGGTTAAAAAGCGAATAAAAGCCTAAGAAGTTTTACACATAGAAAACTAATGAAAAGATCAGAGAGTCTGGGTAAGGGGTAAATTACGCAATGGGAAGGTGTTAGGCACCCACTACGTCCTAGGTACTCCTAGGGAGCCCTTTTCACACTTGTTGTATAAAATTGTTATTTGTTATGAAATATTTATTGTGCAAACATGATTGGGATGATGAGAAGAATATACAATTTTTATTGTTTTTGTGTTTGAACGGATGAACCCGTTGCCTACGTACCTTCCATCAAATGTAAGGATCAAAACGCCGTAGTTCGCCTAAAAGATTTCCAAAAGTTAGTGGGTTCAATTTTAAACACAAGCCCTAAGGTCTTATGTTATCCACGAGAGAAAACTCAACCTTATACAAACAACAAGTCCACCATGTGAGAAAAGCTTCAACTTGCTAGTGAGGGGTTAACCCTATAATAAGCAAGGAAGACTTACAATTCAATCAACTAAGGACAAATAGGTGAGATTAACATCAACCAACTAGGATAAATCAAACCTATGGCTAATGTATGAAAACTTAACAAGAATGGACAAAGCCACAAAACAATTGAATGGGTGAAGTTAATTGATTATGATTATTCACAAAAGGAGGGTCAAAGTATGATTAAGATTGATTCAAAAGAAGTATTATGAAATGGAGTTTGAAAAGTCAAGGACTTAGGGTCCAGGTTTCTAATTTGAAAGCATGAAGATGTTTGCACAATATTTATTTCAAGTTTTGAAAGCAATGTGTGAAAAGGTTTAGGACAAAATGGATGAATGGATGAAGATGGAGTGTAAAACTTCCTAGAAGGTTCACCTCTTGAAATCATATAGAAGATGACTCAAGTGCGTCCTTTGGAATAGGCAATGAGCAATAACAAGCAAGCAAAGCAAAAGAGGAAAACAAAAGCGGATACCGGATGCCAATCACTGGACTTATACCAATCTCCTAAAACAAAACTGGATATCAGAGGCCACTCTATGGACTTATACCAATCTCCTCAACAAAGAAATAAAAAGGTGGATACCGGATGCCAATCTATCTGGACTTATACCAATCTCCAACAAAAAGCAAACACTTGGATGTCAGATGCCAATCTATCTGGGCTTACTCTAACCTCCAACATATGATCATGGGAAAACAAATGCCAAATTACACGGACTTACAATTGCATCCTCACATAAATCAAACAAATTCATCAAGCAAAGAGAAGATGAGTGGCCAATGAAATGGTCTTATACTCACTTCCATATCATAGGAACAATGGCCAATGAATGGTCTTACAATTGTCCTCAATGGGCAAACAACAAAGATATGTCACAAAGACAAATGAAATGATCATGCACTAATGAGCAATTAATGATGATAAATGCACAAGGCAAGCAAGCAGACATGTACAAATGAACTAAGTAATCAATCAACCAAAGTCATTCAACACACTCTATAACCAAACAATTAGGCTCATACAAAGGGTTAGGCATTGAAGCCAACTGGAATAGGGTTAATGGTGCTCTTAACCTTGACATTGAGAGCCAAGGTGAAGCAGATGAAAGGATATGAGGGGTGTGCCTCATGCTCTTATCCCTGGTCAGGGAGAGCTTTAAATATCAGAAGGTGTGGGAGTTCGGAAAGTAGGAACTCTCTCCACAAGTTAGACTCGATAGATCTTGGGTTTTTACTCACTATGCATCAACACATGTGGTGTGAGCAAGGTGAGTGACACACAGAATAGTAGGAGATAGGTTACATATCTCTTGGATTCTACCAATTGCCTTATTCAAAGGACTTTTCCTGCTTGGGACAAAAGTAAACAAGCACAAACATTGCCTCTTAAGGAGGACTTCAGACAGTTGCCTTTGCCAAGTAACAGGCCAGGTCTTCCAGACTACATGAAGACAAGAGATTCTACCTCAATGCAAATGCTATCAAGCAAAGCAATGCAAGTTCTTAAAAGAACTGAGCAACTAATGGTACCTGAAACCAGTCAAATAAAATCAGTATACAACTCAAATTCAAAACCAACATAAGATAAGGATCAACACAATCAGTCAAATGTGCAATGCACAAAGCTCAAAGCATATGAGCTAAGCATCCTACAAAACAAACAAGTTAGTTCATGATAATCAATCAAACTTAATCAACTTGCATAAGTCTCCTTAAGGTATTTGCTTCTTAACCTGAAAAGCAAACTTGAACATGAGAAACAAGACCACTAGGACAAGCCTAGGGTCAAAAAGAGATAAGAAATCCAAAACAGCAAGTGAAAGCTATCCAAAATCAAGCTCAAACAATTAAGAAACAAACCCAAGTGGTTTCATGTTCATATCATTCATCATTATCATTTCACAAACAAATTAGGTCAAGGCATGTCATACAGAACCTCAAAGAAGTCAACAGAAAGATTCAAGTCAAATCCAATCACAAATATTTCAATAAATCCTCAAATAATTCATGCTCAAATATCATCCATATCATGATAAGCATACCAAATTTCAGCTCATTTGGATCAAAGGAAGTAGGTCAATGAAAATCAGAAAGTCAAAGCAAGTTTAAGCAAACTCATACAAAGCATCAAAACATGCACCAACTTCAATTAATCATAAAACAGTGACTACATATGATAAATGAATGGGACTAAAACCATGACAAACTTTAGGATGTCTACAATTCACATGTCAAATTTCAAGTCCATCCAATTAAGCATTAGAATTTCACAAATCATATAACATCATGTGTCACAAGGGGTCAACAATTTGGTCAAACAGGGGCGAAAATTCCAAACAAATAGGAAATGCCATCAATAATTCCAGAAAAATTCACATGTATTCTCAACATCCACAAGTATATTCATGCAAAAATCCAGACTAATTTGAGTTCAATAAGCATGGTAATTAAAATCATGAAGTTGGACATGCATGGTGTGACACAAATTGTCACACCCCTATTCAAAATATCATATCTCAATAACCAGCAATGATAAATTCACAAACTCTACACCAAAATCACCATGAACATGTCTATTTTAAGCACAAAAAATTTGGGAGGCATTGAATCATGTATCATCATTTCACAAGCAATTTGGCAAGGCATACACAAAATGGACAACATGAACAAACCCTAGCATATTTTAAAATCCACACGTGCAAAAACTCTGGAAAAATCACCATAATAAACTAGAGATCATGAGGAGCATTTCACAAAAAATCCCATCAATTTTGGATTAGAATTGAGTGACTTATGAATTTTTTGAAGATTGTCATGCCAAATGAAATAAATATTGAAAAAAAGAAAATGATTTAATGAAATAATTAAACGGAAATGGCAATTTGGTAAATATTTGGTCCCTTAAGTGAAACGCCGCATTTCACTTAAGGGTGTGTCGCGTGTTGATTGGCCACATGGGAATGGAACAGTGGATTTCATGCAAAATTGGTTCAGCAACGATCAAACACGGGATTTGGCCAGGAAAATTAGGGTTTCGAGCTACAGTTGCCATGTTCATCATCATCTTTCCAGATTTTTCCAGCAAGAATAAAATGCAACCAAAATCAATAATCGATATACCGATGTGTTCATCTCACAGAGTACGTCAACATTCCAACATTCATTTTCACTAATTCAAGCTAACAAGAAAGAAATGAGCAAAACAACATTTAACAACCAAACTTTAATTCAATATATCTCCCTCAATAATCAACCATTTTCCACGATTCAAAGCTCAATATAATCAGCATGGGGAGATCTTTAATAAGCATAGCATGATTTTATCAAAAGCATGGTTCGAATTTTTACCTTGTCTGAAGAACAGTATGGAATTCGTGGTCCTTTGGTCTCAAAAAGCTGAAACAGATGCACACTAATGCTCCAGGAGGTGAATGGAAGAAGGGTTCTAGCTCACTCTTACTCAATCGTGCTCCAAAGTCCAACTGCCATGGAAGAGCTTCAATGGAACAGTAGCGGAAACAGCTCTACAGTTGGAGATTGATGCTTGCAAAAGGTTCAAAAATGATGGTAGGTGATGGTCCAATACCCAGAAGCACGAATCCTTTGACAATTTTTCAGAAAAGTTCAAGTGAAGGATGAGAGTTTTTTGAGAGAAAATGAATTTTAGATCCGGTTTTGGTGAATAGTGGCTAGGGTTTTTCCATCAGAAATGAGTCATATATACTCTGTTTAATGAAGCTTAAGTTTGGTTAATGAAGTGGTAATTGCATTTAGCTCAAATGGAAATGTTTTGGTTAATTAGTGAAATTAACTCAAATTGCATGTGCATGTGCTACAGTGCGAAATGGGCTTAGGCAACACATCCCAAATGAGATTTCTGAACATTTACAATTGGTAGAATGCATTGGAAATGGTTAATTTGAAAAGTCACTTTTCACCTCCCTCTTTTTTAATTCAATGCACTTGAAAAAGGCCATTTTGATTGGAAGATTTTTGGTGAAATGTGATGAAGGATTTGGATAGAGCATATCAAATGTGACTTGTAGCAAAAACCCTCACTCAATTTGGCCAAATGGTTTGGAAGTTATCTCACTTTGAAGTTCAAAAATTCTTGAGAATGATTTGATCATAACTTGCCAACCACACATGAGAAATGAGTGTTCTTGGACTTTTTGGAAATGGGAGAACAAGATCTTCAACTTTCATGTTGGACAAAAATTCATTTGAAGCTTGTATGATGATGTAAATTTGAGGAGAAGAACTTTCCATTTTTGGCAAATTCCAATTACAGGTCAACTTACTATTTTTGGAAACTTTTTGTCTGACCCCAAATTCTTCACTGTGGATGTTTGACATGTTATATGAGGCTTATATGGACATGAATGAGACCTCTCAAACCAATTCCCACCATCAAATCACTGATTAAATGCACAGTTGACCACAGTTGACTTTGCTAGGGTTTTGGTTGACTGAACCATGTTCTGATGAATTCCAAGCCCCTACCACTTGAGATCTTGATTCAAAATGATGTCACAACTCATATGAACTCTTGATGAATGATCATGGTGCCCAAATTCTTCAAGAATGGCCACCATCTATTGTTCAATGACTGATTTGACTGATTTGACCTAACTGGCTTCATCTGCAAGTAACATGGTTAGATGACAATATTTTGTACCTTTGGTTAATAGACAGATGAAAAGCAATGATATACAGATGCAATACATGCTTGGTGATCAAGAACCACACTCACAAGATAACCCACCCACTAGGAGGGAAGCAAAGGTGCACAAAGATCCTTGAGGCAATGATATGGTATGATATGATGCCATGAGGGATCTTAGGGACAAAATTGGGGTCTTACACTGACATTGACCGCCAGGGTGAGCAGATGAAAGGTAATGAGGGTTAGACCTCATAGCTCTTAACCCTGGCCTGGGTGAGCTTGAATCAATGAAAGCGTGGGGGTCCAGAATGAGGGACCCTATTCCACTTGACCGACTCTATACAAGGATCTTGGGTTAGGTTCAATAGCATCGACACGTAGTGCGAGCATAGTGAACGACTCAACGAATAACAGGGGACTGGCTGCTAGTCCCTTCTATCTGTCAATTGCCTCTTCACTTAGGAGGACTTCACAAGTAACAACACAAATGTAAACAAACACAGTCATAGCCTCTTAAGGAGGACTTCAGCCAAACGCCTACCAAAAAAGCGACAGGGCTTCCAGACTACATGGAGTTAGAAGGCTAAACTACCTCAGTGGTGTACTAACCACACTCCAAAGCAAGCTAGAAGTGGCTAATGTACCTGTACAAAAGCTAACCAGTCAATATTGTATTCAGACAAACCAAAACAGACAATCACAGTGGTTCTCTTCCAATATGTACACAATACAAGTTCTATGTGTAAACAACTCAAGTGAGTTCATCACCATTGGACCCTACAACACAATAAGAGTTAGTAAATCAAAGCAAATGCATCTCAAGTAATGAGATCAAACCAAACATTAGTGCTACATGTTCAATACCTGAAACACAAAACTCAATTGGTAAGTACAAACCACTAGTGCAAAGACTAGGGTCAAAGGCAAAGCAAAAAGTCAAAATAGAAGTTGATATTCCACATGAGGCACATTTAATCAAGTAAGAACATGTCCTAAAAAGGATCAAACTCAAATCAAAAGTCAAAGTCATCTAATGAACAAGATAAGGCAAAGGCACACAATGGTGTTCACAATTGGATATCAAACATAGAAATTCCACATTAAAACAGAAATGAATCCAATGATCATGAAACTTTTTATACAAGCTTATCATGTTAAGAATGAACATCATACAAAAATTCAACTCCAGAATAGATCAAATGGCATGTGAATGAAAATGTACAAATGCACCATACAAATTGTGACACAAATTGTCACACCAAATGTCCATGTATCCAAAACAGTGGTAGAACAAGATAAAAATGCCAAATCAATTCTCAAAAATCCAGTCATATGTTAGGAACACACATGTCAAATTTCAAGCCAATTGGACAAATTATGAGCACTTCACAATCAATTGAATGAAGCATGGTAATTTTGCATACATGTTCAAACACACAATCTCAATTAAAAAACCAGAATCAATCAATTCACACAAATGACATCTAAAAATAATAGACATCAATACAAACAAGTGAAAAAAAATTGGGAGCAATTTGGATTTATTTACTATTTTTAGTGATTTTTGCAATTTGATGAAAATATTGAAATAAAATGAAAAGAAACACATGATAATTTGGAGGGAAATGGAATATTAGGCTAAAGTTTGAAAAAAGTGTTGGAGGCAAGAGTTGAACAGAGGACATCAAGGTCACAAACAGGCGCACTATAAAACAAAAGTAACATGGCAGAGATTCGAACCAAGGCACTGAAGGTCACAAACAGGCGCATGAAATAATAAAATTCACAAGTGTTGTGGCCAGGTATCGAACCAAGGAGGTAATGGTCACAAGCGCGCTCAAATAAATCAAATAAAACCAAGCAAGATGAGGATCGAATAGAGGAAACGTTGGTTCAGGGCGCGTTTTGTACAAAACGCAGCCGTTTCGTTAAATGAGTTGGCAAGCCAACTCACGGTCAAGGTACATGTGGAACAGGTCAAAGGCGTGCAGGCCAATCATTTCGCCAACAGAAGCATGCGTGGCAGCCAGCTAGGAGTAAACCCTAGCGCCACACCAGACGGTGGCTGGTGGAAGTTTCCACCATCTTCTCCGACCAGCCAGGCGGAGAAGACCTAAATATTTTTGCAGAATTTGAAAGTAGGCACATCAAATGAAAGCTCTCATCATGTAGAATGCAAATACCATATTATCTAGATCTAAATCACTGTGTATTAAGCAAATCGAAGCAAAACATCTTCACATTCAAAAGTTCAGATCAACATATCTCACTTAATACTCAACCAAATCAAGATCTATTTGCATTCAGAATTATCAGCATCAAAAGGTCTATCTAATCATGGCAATGAATTGGAGAAACATGAGATTCGAATTTTAACTTACTTGAACTTGCAGTGACCAAATCCTCGTGTTTAAGCCTCCTCCAGCTTCAGATCTCCTTCTCCACTCTTGTTATGAAGCTTTGGATAGGAATTGGCACTTGAATCAATCTGGATCCAGCTGAAATTCAAACTTCCATGTTCATGTTCATGTGTTGAATATGCACGAATCTTGATAGAATTCTTCAAACCAGAGCTCAAATCCTACTCAATGATCCATGATAAACCAGAATATGCAAGTGTTTTTTGGAATTGAATCAAGAAATTTGAAAATCCAAGAGAGAGAAATTTGAGAGGGAAATGAGAATTTCTAGATCTAGAATGTGTTCAACTGAAAATCCTGTTACAATTAAGCTTATATACCATGTACTAATCATGCTGAAATAGTAATTAGGCATTGGCTAATTGTAATTAGGAAGATATGAGGTGCATGACCAAATTAGAAAATTCACCCTTGCATGGCAAAAATGCACGTGAACAGTGCCATGTGAGTGTGTAAAACCATTTGAAATCAGTTAATGAACATAATTGGATTGGAATTAAGCATGTATGATGCACCAAAATTTAAATTAGGCATTTTCCCTCCAAAATACTCATGCATGGACAAATGATCATGTGATATTATTTCATGCAATACAATGATGGATTTGGAAAATATTGGTCATGAGAAGCAATATGCAAAAAGAGTGACTCCATTTGGAGTTTTGGATCAATAGTTATGGCACTTTGAAGTTCCAAGCATACTTTGCAATCATTTGTTCATAATTCTTCAACCATTCATCATATGCTCATGATCTTGGACTTTTTGGAAAGAGAAGAGAAAGATATTCAACTTTCATGTTCACCAAAAATTCATTTGAAGCTTCTTTGATGTTGCAAAGTCAAGTTGAATGTGGTCCAAAAACTTGCCATTTTTGGAAACTTTCAATTATAGGTCACTTTCCATTTTTGGAAACTTTTGCCTTGACTTCAAAATCTTCAAGATTGATGTTTGAAATGACAAATGAACCTCTTTTGAACATGAATGAGGTGTTGAAACTCATTTCCCCACCTCAAAGCCCTCAGCTCTTGCACAGTTGACTGTATAGGCCCTCAGATGACCTTGACATGCTCTGATCAGCTTGAGCCTCAACCACTTGGGGAAATGGCTCAGAAATGAAACCCTAGCTCATGTAAGCTCAACATGATACTCATATGATCTCCATCTCAATAGAATTCCTCATCTCCTTGAGAAACCCTGGCTGGAAGAAAGGCAATTGATTAGGGTTGACCAGAGGTCAAAACCCTAATCCAAAGGAACTGGAGCATGCACAATGAAACCCTGGAAGATGATAGAACCACGATGATGGTAATATATCCTTGCCAACAAGATAACACTCAAGATCTTTGAAGAACCAAGAAACCCTGATTGAAGCATAAACCCTCAGATAGCTGGTGATCAATTTATGGAGATCCTCAGGCTTGAATCATGTACCTTCTCATCTTCTGGAAAAGACTTTGGAGGATGATATTCTTTATTTTCAAATGATATGAAAAATGCAATGCCTAATGTCCTAAAACATGAAATGCAATGCTAAACTAGTCCCATGAAGAGGAGGGCAAATTTTGAGGTGTTACAACAGTCTGTGGGGAGCAAGCACTGGTTATGAGTCACTTATCACCTTTCTCTTATCTTAAACCTGAAGAAGTTGTTGGAACTCAATTCAAATCCCTTTCTTTGATTGACAAATATGTCAAGAGAGGAGTATCCATCTCTTCATTAAAGGATGCACAACGGCTAGTAAATGGTTGTATAACCGATGGTAGGGGAACCGTTTTGGATCTCCCAGAAAATAAACACCAAGAGGGTTTAGGCTTTTCTCTTACTTCCAAAAATATTGTAGAAGGAAGTAAATATGTCAGTTTAATCAAAGAAATTTTCCATAGTGGAGGGTTCATCAATCCCACTTTGCCAGAAGTTAGTGCCATCAGTGAGGATGATGATTCAGCATGGGAACCCTACTGCGACGATCCTGAATACGATCTTGAGGCAGAATATGCATATGTGCCTTTCTACTTTCCTTATCATAGAGAACTTGAATATATCTTTGGGTCAGAAGACGGAGCAATTGAAGCCAATGCCATTATGGAAGACAATCATAAAGATGTTCTGACCAACTTCATATCCTGCAGAGTGATTCACCAAATCAGGATCTTTGTTGATGTTACTGTTGTTGTTCACATTTCAACGTAATATTTTGTTGTTTGTTTTCTTTTTTAAAAAATCCTTTTGTTATGCCTAAGGCGAAGTGACAATGTTTCGGCTTGTGTTTCAAGAATTAAATGAATGAAAATGTTATTTTGTTTCCATATTGTTGTTTTTATTATTTTGCTATTTTTTCTGGAGAATGGTAATCTAAAATAAACAAATAAACACTTCTAGATAGCTTCACACAACTTCACACTTTTATCTATTTCTAAAATAAGCATAAAATCACATGTGCAGATTAATTCATGACATATCTATTAAAACCAATGACCCTATGCCCTCTTGCAACTTTGAATCCCCTGTGTACAAAGTGGAAGAAGAAGAGGAAGACATTCAAGATGAAATCTCTAGACCGCTCGAAAATGAAGAAAAGACCATTCAGCCATTCAAAGAGCTTGTGGAAGTAATCAACTTGGGGTATGAAGAGGATAGAAAAGAAGTCAAAGTTGGAGCACTGGTCGCGCCAGAGGTCAAAGAGAGGATGATAGAGTTTCTCCGAGAATATACCCATGTGTTTTCTTGGTCATACCAAGATATGCCAGGGTTGGACACCGATATTGTGGAGCGTCATTTACCATTGAGGTCAGAGTGCCCACCGATCAAGAAAAAGTTAAGAAGAACTCGTCCGGACATGGCGATCAAAATCAAAGAGGAAGTGCAAAAACAGATTGATGCAGGTTTCGTTGCCACATTAGAGTATCTGCAGTGGTTGGCCAACATTGTGCCAGTTCCCAAGAAGGATGAGAAGGTTCGCATGTGCATTGACTACAGAGATCTAAACAAAGCCAATCCTAATGATTACTTTCCTATGCCACACATTTACATGTTGGTCGACAACATCGCCAAGTTCAAGGTATTCCTTTTCATGGATGGATTTTCCAGTTACAATCAAATTAATATGGCGCCCATAATATGGAGAAAACATCTTTTATTACACCTTAGGGCATATTTTGCTACAGAGTAATTCCTTTCGGCTTGAAGAATGATGGGGCCACCTATCTGTAAGATCCTAATTTTGACCCTAAGATCCCTCATGGCATCATATCATTGCACATTGCATTTGCCTCAAGGATCATAGCATCTTGGCTCCTTAACCCTTGGGTTGGGACTTGTGTGAGTTGGTTTGAGACCACCAAGACTGCTTGAATTGTGTATTATTGCTTTTCTTATTTTGTTTACTAACCAAAAGCACAAAAGTATGTCACTAACTTTATTTGTTTTGTAGTTTGAGCAATCATGTGATCCAAGGCTCCTATGAGGCCCATATGCTCATTAATATGGCCAGATGAAGTGAAAGAAAGCATGAAAATGGTTCCCAAAACTCTCAATCATCATATATGCCTCCCAAGTATCTCAATTTGTCAATTTGATCAAGATAAACCAAGGGGCTTGAGGATTGTTTCCCAAGGAAACCCTAATTCATATGTGCATTGAATGTGCCTTGCTCATGAAGCAACCTCAACCCATGATCAAATACAATCAAGGTAAGTTCTTTCATTCATCATTTAATGCATATTTGAGCTTATTTGAGTGTCCTCAATCATCAATTCATTAGGATTTGAAGTTTGGACTTGAGAAGTTGATCAGTCAGTTCATCTGACTATTTTGAAATCCACTGAGACCTAACTTTTTATGTGTTTGTCAAATGAAGATGACCCCAAGAGAAAAAATGTTCTTAATAACCATATGGACAAATTTCATGTTCATAAAAAATCCATTTGAAGCTTGTAACGTCATCCTTAATTTCAAAATATTATATGTCATTTTGATTGAAACCCTAATTTTAGGTCAACTTCCCAAGGACATAACTCACTCATTTTTCATGATTTTGAGGTGGGATAAAATGCATTGGAATTTTGAAGATGTCTACTTCATTTTTTATGTTGAACAAAGTTTCATAATCCTAAAAGAAATACATGTAATAATACAAAACATTATAGGTCACTTTGGACCAAAGCCATTGAATCTTGAAAAAGTCCAACTTCAAGTGCCCATAACTTTCTCATCAATTTCTTAACTGAATTGAGATTTATTTGAGATTTTAGTTCAATTGTGATATTTTTTATTCATTTTTAATTGTTTAAAATTAGTTTCTGGTTTCTAAAAATGCTGAAATTTTTTGTCAAACTTTGTTTGACCATGTTGAACTTAGGATGATCCATTTGGACTTTTCCAAGTTAATTTGAAATGGATTTGAAGTTTGACCTTTAATTGTTTATTTTAATTCAAGTATTATTTTAATTCTCAAAAATACCAAAAATATTTTATTTTGTTTCTTGACTTCTAAGCTTCATCTCACTTCCGTTTACCATTGATTGACTTTGATTCCATTCATGTTTGATAAATGTGTGTTGGTTGTTTCATTTGAATTCCATTTATGTACATTTCCATTTCTTCTTCTTCTTCTTCTTTTTTCTTTTTGATCAATGAGTTAATGATTGGTGGTTAGCCTTGACATATGAGGGGCTTAACCTTCTTTGATTCAAACCTAATTCATCTTGATCAAAGATCAAGTGAATAAATTTGCATTAGAGATGGGTTACTTCTTGGTCAAGCAAAAAACCTAAATCCATACAAGATCATTCTTCTTTTCTTTTTGCATGGCAAGTTGTAGGAGCTTGGCTTACTAGTCATGGTCTGTAACTTGTGTTTGTTGCCTATAGTTTTATTGACCGGCCTCAGATAGGTGTGACTACTATATTAGTCCACTTACGATTGCTTAACATAGCGCTAAATTACCTTATGGCACACTAACACTAACTACTAATGACTAACTTTTAATTCAAGCATTTAATTCTTGCAATTTACTTTTATGAAATTTAATTTCTTGCACATTAATTCATTTGCTTTTTCCCTTTGCTCACTTGAGCTCATGTTTATGTTAATGCAATTTGCCTTTTGCTCACTTGAGCATATTATTGTGTATATATTATTGTGCTTGCTTTGTTTTGTTTGTGTGAACCCAATGCAAATGGAGAAAGGACTTAGACTTTAGGATCTTACCTATGCAAAAAATGGAGTCAAAGAGCAACTAGGCCTCATGCCTTTAGAATGCTAAACAAAGAAGAAAAATTGTCAAAGAGCAACTAGGCCTCATGCCTTTAGAATGCTTAATCTTGAAGAAGACATTGAAAGGACCTAATTCTAAACTCATTCTTGTCCATTCTTTTTATTGCATTGTGGAACTTTTTGATTTGTGTGTTCTTGTGTGCTAGGGATCCTAAACTTGAGCCAAGTAGAAGAACCATTGTCATGAGCATCCAAAGTGAGAGATACAAAAGCCAATTGGAAGATTCCTAGGAGCTTGATTGTTTGCTTGATTGCTTGAGTTATTTGCTTATTGCTTGCTAATTCCAAAGGAAAGGGAACAACTTGGATCATAACTATGATCTCAAGAAGGGAACTCCATGTGGTTTTATTTCTCTTCCTTCATCTTTACATGTTTAGGATCTAGCCATTCTCTTCTTCTCTCCACTCTAACCCAAGCTAAACTTTTTGTGCAAACATTAACATTGTTTTCAAAATTAGAAACCTAAGCACTATGCTTTTGATTTTCCAAACTCTTTTCACAACACTTATTTTGAATTGAATCCTAAGTCAACTTTGACCATATTTTATGAATACTTTTCATTTGTAAATACAACTCACTCAATTGTTTTTGTGGTTCCAATGACCATTTCTTGCTAAGCTTTTCATAAACATTATCTATTAGGTTTGAGTTATCCTTGAGGTTGATATAATGCTCATCTATATCCTTAGTGATGGGGTATAAGTCTTCCATGCTTATTATAGGGTTAACCCCTCACTAGCATGTTGAAGCTCTCCTCACATGGTGGAATTGTGGTTTTAGGTTGAGTTTTCTCCCTTTAATAACAAAAGACCTAAGGCTTTTGACCAATCAATTCACCAACTTCTTTTGAGATTTTTACCCCGAACTACGAGGTTTTGATCCTACCTTTTTAAGATCATACGTAGGCAATGGGTTTATCCATTCAAACACAAAATTGTAAATAACTTGTATATTCTTTCCTCATCCCCCCAATCATGTTTGCACAAATATTTTCATAAATACCAACCTACCATACAACATTTGTAAAAAGGGCTCCCTTAGAGTACTAAGGATGTTTTGGGTGCCTAAAACCTTCCCATTGCATAACCAACCCCTTACCCAGATCTCTGACATTTTTATTAGTTTTTGATTTGATAAAACTTCTCAGTTTTTGTTCGCTTTCTAACCTTTCCTTTGGATAAATAGAAGTGCGGTGGCGACTCGAATTGTATGATTTACTTTTGATTTAGTCAATAAATCTAAAGGTAACGAATACCCCACTACACTATAAATGACCTATGACTACTCTTTTTCATGACATGATGCATAAAGATATCGAAGTCTATGTAGATGATATAATAGCAAAATCAAAGACGGAGGAAGATCATGTTGAGTATCTTTCAAAATTGTTTCAGCATTTGAGAAAATACAAACTCCACTTGAACCCAAACAAATGCACCTTTGGGGTCCGATCAAGAAAGCTCTTAGGCTTTATCGTCAGTCTAAAGGGTATTAAAGTTGATCCCGACAAGGTTAAAGCTATTCAGGAAATGTCAGCACCTCAAACATAAATGCAGGTGAGGGGATTCCTTGGATGTTTGAACTACATTTCAAGGTTCATATCTCATATGAATGCTACTTGTGCTCCCATTTTTATGCTCCTCTGAAAGGATCAGGGTTGTGTTTAGACGGATGATTGTAAAAAATCCTTCGACAATATCAAAGAGTATTTGCTAGAACCTCCTATATTGTCCCCGCCAGTTGAGGGAACACCATTGATTATGTATCTGACTATGCTAGAAGAATCTATGGGTTGTGTCTTGGGTCAACAGGATGAAACGGGAAGAAAAGAGAATGTCATCTATTATTTGAGCAATAAATTCACTGACCACGAGTCCCGATATTCCATGCTATAGAAAACTTGTTATGCTCTGACTTGGGCTACCAAGCGTCTCTGTCAATATATGATGAATCACACAACTCGGTTGATATCCAAGATGGATCCTATTAAGTATATCTTTGAAAAGCCTGCATTGACTGGAAGAATTACTCGTTGGCAAATGCTCTTGTCTGAATATGACATTGAGTATCACACCCTGAAAGCTATCAAAGGAAGTGTCCTGGCCGATCATTTAGCTCATCAGCCAATCGACGATTATGACTCTATAAATTTTGAAATCCTAGATGAAGATGTGATGTACTTAAAAGCCAAATATTGCAATGAACCACTTCCAAATGAAGAGCCAGAGCAAGGTTCTCAATGGGATTTAATATTTGATGGAGCAATTAATGCTTATGGTAATTGTAGGTGTTTAATTGGCTGCATTGTATGGTAAAACACTAGCTGGATTCTAATGTCTTGACTGATGTCATCACATACTGTGAAGGTGTTTGTGTGACTGTATTGTAGGTTAGAATATCTAGCTGTACTCTGATGTCTTGATTGATGTCATGACATACTTGAGTAGTTTACTGCAGGATTAGCTAATACAGGATTTATTGAATGTCAAATTGGATGTGGTGACATTCATCCCTGTCAGCAGATACTGAGGAATAGAACAGTTGGTGTTCTGTTAGAACTCAGTATTTATTTTCAGTCTGGTGATCAAGGAAATACCAGATCTGGCATAAGGCCTACTGTCTGAATGTCAAACTGGATGTTATGACATTCATCATTGACAGCATATACTGAACAATAGACAGAGTGGTGTTCTGCTACACTTCAGTATGTTTATCAGTCTGTTCTTCAAAAGGATAACAGAAATGACTTAAGGCTAAATGTGTAAATGTCAAATTGGATGCTTTGACATTTATTAATCTAAGATGTTACTGTAGAATGGACAGATTGGTCCTGTACAGTTCAGCAAATTTGTACAGTCTGTTTTCAGGAAAAACAAACTTAGCATATGGACCTTGATGTCAAGCTGAATGTTGTGACATTCATTCCTGACAGCATATGCTAAATTGTAGGTTGTTTAGTTTTTCTGTTTCAGCTTTTTCTCAGGCTATTCTTAAGGGATTCAACAGCTGAGAGAAAATCCAGGAAATCAACAACCAAGCTACATTTAATGAACCTAACAAATAGCCTATTTGTTAGTAACCTAGATATGGAATTTAGGGGAACTCGCGTGTCCTTAAATTCAGGAGAATACAAGTACAAGGCCCAAGTACTGCAATATAAAAGGAAGTCATTCCTTCATTCAGAACTGGGGATTTTGAGGCGTGAAGATTTAGTGTGTCCATCATACTTCACTGCTGTATTTTTGTGAGTCTTGTATTAGACATATCTTGTAAGCCAAGTTATTATCACATAGATGATTGCATTGGTATAGGTTGTTCATTGAGTTGTAAGTGTTGTGTCACTCTAAGCTTTTAAGCGTGAGTGCTGTGTATCTTGATTAAAGTTGTTAAGCACAATCAAGAGTTGTTTGAAGTGTGTCTTCAAAATTGTCTTTAATATTGATTAAAGGTAGTAATCACTGAGGTGATTGAGGGGGAGTGAGTAGGAACTCTGATCTTCGTGTAAGATTGAAGTTGCATTGGGTAGGTATTAAGTGATAGGGTTAAACAAGTGGTTTAAGGTCTGAATTAATACTACTAATAGTGGATTTCCTCCCTGGCTTGGTAGCCCCCAGACGTAGGTCATGTTGGACCGAACTGGGTAAACAATTACTCGTGTTATTTACTGCACTTACTGTTTTCTGCGTAATCCTTATCTGCGCAGAATTGGATGTCATAACAACCCGCGTGACATCGAAAGTCTGTTAACTAGAATTTCAATTGGCATTAGAGCAGGCACCCTGCCTGTTAAGTTCTGGGTGAGATCTAGGGAAGTTACTTTCTAGTACCATGGATAAGGATGTAGGACACTCAAATAGACCACCCATGCTGGATGGTTCTAACTATGATGACTGGAAGCCTCGTATGATAGCCTTCTTAAGGTCTCTAGACAACAATGTTTGGAGAGCTGTCAACAAAGGATGGGAACATCCAACGAAGACAGGTGAGGATGGAGTCAGTGTGCAGATCCCTGAAGAAGAATGGGACAAGGAGAAAGAGGCATTAGCCCTTGGAAATTCTAAGGCCTTGAATGCATTGTTCAATGGAATAAGTAAGAACATCTTCAGACTAGTGCACCACTGTGAGCTGGCCAAGGATGTGTGGGATACCCTCAAGGTAACTCATGAAGGCACCTCCAAAGTGAAGATGTCCAAACTTCAGATGCTGACCACCAAGTTTGAAAATCTGAGGATGAGACTATTCATGACTTCCATATGAATATCCTTGAAATTGCAAACACCTCTGATGGCTTGGGGGAGAAAATGGCTGAAGAGAAACTTGTAAGAAAGATTCTCAGGTCATTACCTAAGAGATTTGCCATGAAGGTCACTGCAATAGAAGAGGCTCAAGATATCTGCAACATGTAGGTGGATGAGCTCATTGGTTCTCTCCAAACCTTTGAAATGGGGATGTGCGAGAATGTTGAAAAGAAGAGCAAAAGCGTAGCTTTTATATCAAATTCTGAAGAGGAGTCAGAATCAGGATATACTGGAGGTGATGAAAGCATATCAGAAGCCATAGACATGCTTGGGAGACAGTTCAACAAGTTCGTGAAGAAGATTGATCAAAGAGGTAGACAAAATGTCAAGAACATCCCGTCTGACATAAGAAAAAAATCAACCTCTGAAGAAAAGTTCAACCAAGGCAAGGGAATCCAGTGTCATGGATGTGAGGGCTATGGACACATTCGAGCTGAATGCCCTACCTACCTCAAGATGCAAAAGAAGGGGCTAGTTGTCACATGGTCTGAGGGAGATTCTGATAGTGAATCTGAAGGAGAATCTGCTAAACATGTCACTGCACTAACTAGTGTTTGTGCCACTGATGATGATTCAAGTGCAGATGATCTGACCCTTGATGAACTTGCTACATCATATAAGGAGCTATGTGTCACCAGTGCAGAAGTCCGTGTACAAGGTGAAAAGCAGAAGAAGCGCATCAAGGAGATGGAAGCTCATAATAAAAAGCAGCTGAAAGTCATAGAGGGTCTGAATGGTGAGATATCTGTGCTGACATCTAAGCTAGAGCAGATGACTAAATCCATCAGAATGTTGAATAAAGGAACTGACACCTTGGAAGAGATCCTAAAGGTGGGACATAAGTCTGGAACCATGACTGGTTTAGGCTTTGTGAAAAAATCCTCAGCTGAACTCAAACGCTCAAAGGCTAAAGTTCAGAAATTCAAGCGAAGGTCACCCCCAATGTCTCAACATCAAGGAACCAGGATGAGTAATCATCAAAAGAGGAAATTCCAGCAATGGAGATGTCACCACTGTGGTAGGCTTGGCCATATAAAAGCCTTCTACTACAGGCTTCATGGGTACCCTAACCAAGCTCCCCATGACAGACCTAAGCATAAGACATATAGGCACAATGTCCCCACCAAGAAGCGACAATGGTATGCTAGGTTAGCTCACACAACTCTAAGGGCTTATACCAGAGAAGACTGGTACTTTGACAGTGGCTGCTCAAGACATATGACTGGTATGGAAAATCTATTGGTGGATATTCAACCTCACACTACCAGCTATGTGACCTTTGGTGATGGTGCTAAAGGAAAAATAAAAGGTGTGGGTAAGCTGGACTGCTCTGGAGTTCCAGAACTGAATAATGTGCTGTTAGTAAGAGGACTAACTGCAAACTTCATCAGCATAAGCCAGCTGTGTGATCAAGGGTTCTATGTTCAGTTTACTAAGAAGCTATGTATTGTGACAAATGGTGACAATCAGGAAGTTATGAGAGGATCCAGATCCAAAGATAACTGTTATCTGTGGGAACCTAAAGTCTCAAACTTCTCCACAATCTGCTCCTCAGCCAAGGAAGAACAGGAGGTGAAGCTGTGGCATAGACGCCTTGGACATCTCCACCTACGGGGAATGAAGAAGATCATATCCAAGGAAGCAGTCAGAGGAATTCCAAAGCTACTTATTGATGAAGGAAGAGTCTGTGGAGAATGCCAGGTGGGCAAGCAAACCAAGATGTCACACCCAAAGCTGGGACATCCTACAACTTCCAGAGTTCTGGAACTATTGCACATGGACTTAATGGGACCTATGCAGGTTGAAAGTCTGGGTGGAAAGAGATATGCATACGTGGTGGTTGATGACCATTCCAGATACACGTGGATAAGCTTTATCAGAGAGAAGTCAGATACATTTGATGTCTTGAAAGACCTGTGCATCAGACTTCAAAGGGAAAAGGACAGTTGTGTTGTCCGAATTAGGAGTGATCATGGTACGGAGTTCAAAAATTCCAAGTTTGATGAGTTTTGCTCGTCTGAAGGAATATGTCATGAGTTCTCCTCTCCGATAACTCCTCAGCAGAATGGGATAGTTGAAAGGAAAAATAGAACTATTCAAGAATCTGCCAGAGCTATGATTCATGCAAAGAAGCTCCCTATGCACTTTTGGGCTGAAGCTATGAATACCGCGTGCTATGTTCACAACAGAGTCACCTTGAGAAAAGGAACCTCCTCCACTCTGTATGAAATATGGAAAGGCAGAAAACCCACGGTGAAGTACTTTCATATCTTTGGAAGTAAATGCTACATTCTCACTGATCATGAACAGAGAAGGAAACTGGATCCCAAAAGTGATGAGGGTATATTCCTAGGATACTCAACTAACAGCAGAGCGTACAGAGTGTTCAACTACAGGACCAATGTCTTGATGGAATCCATAAATGTTATTGTGGATGATAAAGAGGAAGGAATTGATGTCATAGAGGATGTTGGAACATTCCTTGACATTTCAACAGACATTCCAGTCAAGTCTGAAGAAGTACAGGAACCTTCTCCTGAATGTGAAGTAGATGCATCCACCAAAATGCCATCTATCAGAATTCAGAAAGACCACCCTAAGGATCTTATCATAGGGGATCCCAATAGTGATGTGACTACCAGGTCAAGGGGAATTAGCTCAAATTCCTGTTTGTATCCAAGGTTGAACCAAAAAATGTGAAAGAAGCCCTGACTGACGAATATTGGATCAATGCCATGCAAGAGGAACTTGAGCAGTTTAAAAGGAATGAAGTATGGGAGCTAGTTCCAAGACCTGAAGGGACCAACATCATTGGTACCAAGTGGATCTACAAAAACAAGTATGATGAGAAAGGAGTAATTACTAGGAATAAAGCTAGACTAGTAGCTCAAGGATATACTCAAGTTGAAGGGGTTGATTTTGATGAGACGTTTGCACCCGTTGCTAGGCTTGAGTCCATCAGATTGCTGTTAGGTGTAACATGCATTCTGAAGTTTAAATTGTTCCAAATGGATGTGAAGAGTGCATTCTTGAACGGCTACTTGAATGAAGAAGTCTATGTGGAACAACCTAAAGGGTTCTGTGATCCTAACCAACCCAAGCATGTGTACAAGTTGAGGAAAGCCTTGTATGGGTTGAAGCAAGCACCTAGAGCGTGGTATGAAAGGTTGACTAAATTTCTGACCTCAAATGGATACAGAAAAGGTGGGATAGATAAAACTTTGTTTGTGAAGAATGAAGACGGCAAAATCATGATTGCTCAAATCTATGTGGATGATATAGTCTTTGGTGGAATGTCAGAGTAAATGGTAAAACATTTTGTTCACCAAATGCAATCTGAGTTTGAAATGAGTCTGGTTGGGGAACTGACTTATTTTCTTGGAATGCAAGTCAACCAAATGGAGGACTCTATGTTTCTCTCCCAAAGCAAGTATGCCAAAAACATAGTTAAGAAGTTTGGTATGGATAGTGCTAGGCACAAGAGAACTCCTGCTCCTACTCATCTAAAGTTAACCAAAGATGATGGAGGGCCTAGTGTTGATCAATGCTTGTATAGAAGCATGATAGGCAATCTTCTATACCTAACTGCAAGCAGACCTGACATCTCCTATGCCGTTGGAGTGTGTGCTAGATACCAAGCAGAGCCCAAAGTGAGCCACTTGAATCAAGTCAAAAGGATTCTCAAGTACATCAATGGGACTTGTGACTATGGGATGTTGTACTCACGTGGTTCCAAGCCTGTCCTATCTGGGTACTATGATGCTGACTGGGCTGGGAGTGCTGATGACAGAAAAAGCACATCAGGAGGATGTTTCTTCTTGGGAGACAATCTCATATCTTGGTTCAGCAAGAAGCAGAATTGTGTATCTCTGTCCACTGCAGAGGCTGAATACATAGCTGCTGGAAGCAGTTGTTCCCAACTGGTTTGGATGAAACAGATGCTCACTGAGTACAATGTCACTCAAAATGTCATGACATTGTTCTGTGATAATCTCAGTGCCATCAATATTTCCAAGAATCCCATCCAACACAGCAGGACCAAACATATTGACATTAGACATCACTTCATCAGAGATCTGGTGGAAGACAAAGTGATTACCTTGGAACATGTAGCCACTGAACTCCAACTGGCTGACATATTTACAAAGGCTCTGGATGCTACTCAGTTTGAAAACTTAAGGGGCAAACTGGGAATATGTCTCTCTGAGAACTTATAGCAACCAATGATGGTTGGGATGTATTGTTTAATATCTCTGCCTATTAAACAATTGGAACTATGCTCTGATTGGTCAACAGATCATAGCTATGCCACTTGCAACAAGTGTGGCAACAAGAGGTTAAGGAGATATCCTAACTTGAGGCGGCCTATGCACCTGCAGGAGTTCAAGGACACTGTTCATGCAGGAGTGGTTCTGGATGTCAGACACAAAGTCATGGCATCTGATATGGCGGTACCTACTGTAAAGCAAAAGGGTGTGACAACTTGATCAAAGCTGTGAAGCAAGATCAAGTGGGTGTTAACTTGGTTGAAACTGTGAAGTAAAACCAAGTATGTAATTCTGTCATTTGTGTGTAATTCTGTTTTTTTATGTGGTTCTGTAATTTAAAGTGTTGCTTTGGCAACATTTTTGACAAAAAGGGGGAGTAACAGGTGATACCCCAGGACAACAGATCAGTTTGTTAAAACAGATATTCATGACAGATTCAAGATTCCCTCCCCTACTATGCAACTGATGTGTGAGGAAGTTTTTATTTAACTTCTATATGTGTGCTGCAACTAGAAGTTTTTATTCAACTTCTATTTGAGTGCTGATATGTGTGAAGTTTTTATTTAACTTCCATGTGTGTGAGTGTGCTGCCACTCTGAGTGTATTAGCTAGGTCTATTTCCTGCTAGATGTGTGATTTCCGCTGCTATGAACTCTGTTGTGGGATCAAAGTGTTTTAGCCAAAAATTTGCCAAATGGGGAGTTTGTAGGTGTTTAATTAGCTGCATTGTATGGTAAATCACTAGCTGGATTCTAATGTCTTGACTGATGTCATGACATGCTGTGAAGGTGTTTGTGTGACTGTATTGTAGGTTAGAATATCTAGCTGTACTCTGATGTCTTGACTGATGTCATGACACACTTGAGTAGTTTACTGCAGGATTAGCTAATACAGGATTTATTGAATGTCAAATTGGATGTGGTGACATTCATCCCCGTCAGCAGATACTGAGGAATAGAACAGTTGGTGTTCTGTTAGAACTCAGTATTTATTTTCAGTTTGGTGATCAAGGAAATACCAGATCTGGCATAAGGCCTACTGTCTAAATGTCAAACTGGATGTTATGACATTCATCATTGACATCATATACTGAACAATAGACAGAGTGGTGTTCTGCTACACTTCAGTATGTTTATCAGTCTGTTCTTCAAAAGGATAACAGAACTGACTTAAGGCTAAATGTGTAAATGTCAAATTGGATGCTTTGACATTTATTAATGTAAGATGTTATTGTAGAATGGACAGATTGGTCCTGTACAGTTCAGCAAATTTGTACAGTCTATTTTCAGGAAAAACAAACTTAGCATATGGACCTTGATGTCAAGCTGAATGTTGTGACATTCATTCCTGACAGCATATGCTAAATTGTAGGTTGTTTAGTTTTTCTGTTTCAGCTTTTTCTTAGACTATTCTTAAGGGATTCAACAGCTGAGAGAAAATTCAGGAAATCAACAACCAAGCTACATTTAATGAACCTAACAAATAGCCTATTTGTTAGTAACCTAGATATGGAATTTAGGGGAACTCGCGTGTCCTTAAATTCAGGAGAATACAAGTACAAGGCCCAAGTACTGCAATATAAAAGGAAGTCATTCCTTCATTCAGAACTGGGGATTTTGAGGCGTGAAGATTTAGTGTGTCCATCATACTTCACTGCTGTATTTTTGTGAGTCTTGTATTAGACATATCTTGTAAGCCAAGCTATTATCACATAGATGATTGCATTGGTATAGGTTGTTCATTGAGTTGTAAGTGTTGTGTCACTCTAAGCTTTTAAGCGTGAGTGTTGTGTATCTTGATTAAAGTTGTTAAGCACAATCAAGAGTTGTTTGAAGTGTGTCTTCAAAATTGTCTTTAATATTGATTAAAGGTAGTAATCACTGAGGTGATTGAGGGGGAGTGAGTAGGAACTCTGATCTTCGTGTAAGATTGAAATTGCATTGGGTAGGTATTAAGTGATAGGGTTAAACAGGTGGTTTAAGGTCTGAATTAATACTACTAATAGTGGATTTCCTCCCTGGCTTGGTAGCCCCCAGACGTAGGTCATGTTGGACCGAACTGGGTAAGCAATTACTCGTGTTATTTACTGCACTTATTGTTTTCTGCGTAATCCTTGTCTGCGCAGAATTGGATGTCATAACAACCCGCGTGACATCGAAAGTCTGTTAACTAGAATTTCAATAATGGTATTGGGGCAATAATCATCATTCTTCATGGCTCGCATATCCCTTTTACTGCAAAGTGCACGAACAACATGGTGGAATGTGAAGCCTATATCATGGGTCTAAAAGAAGCCATTGATCTTAGAATAAAAAATCTCGATGCTTATGGAGACTCGACTCTAGTTGTCAATCAAATTAAAAGAGAATGGGAAACTCGCCAACCCGGCCTAATCCCATACAAAGACTATGCAAGGAGGTTATCTACTTTCTTCAACAAGATTGAATTTCATCACATCCCTTGTGAGGAAAATCAAATGGAAGATGCCTTGGAAACTTAGGCTTCCATGATCATTGTGAATCGTTGGAATGATGTGCCTAAGATCGATGTTATGTGTCTTGATAGACCCGCTTATGTATTTGCAATGAAAGAAGTCTCTGATGACAAGCCATGATACCACAACATCAAGTGTTATCTCCAAAGTCAAGAATACCCACTTGTGGCATCAAACAAAGATAAGAAGACCTTTAGAAGACTGGCTAGTAACTTCTTTCTAAATGCATACGTGCTATACAAGAGAAACTTTGACATGGTTCTGCTCATATGTGTGGATAGACACGAAGCAGACCTGTTGATGCAAGAAGTTCACGAAGGTTCCTTTGGTACTCATTCCAACAGACATGCAATGGCAAAAAAATGTTAAGAGTGGGTTACTATTGGTTGACAATGGAAGTTGATTATTGCAAGTATGTGAAGAAGTGTAACAATTCCAGATTTATGATGACAAGATACATGTACCTTCAACTCTTCTCAATGTTCTCTCCTCTCTATGGCCTTTCTATATGTGGGGCATCGACATGATTGGCATGATTGAGCCCAAAGCTTCCAATGAACATCGTTTCATTATGGTGGCTATTGATTATTTCACAAAGTAGGTTGAAGCGGCCTCATACACCAATGTGACCAAGCAGGTGGTAGTCAGATTTATCAAGAATCAACTTATTTTCCGTTATGGTGTGCTAAGCAGAATCATCACTGATAATGGTTCAAACATGAACAATAAAATGATGAAGGAAATGTATAAAGAGTTCAACACTTAACATCATAATTCCTCTCCCTACAGACCAAGATGAACGGTGTTGTTGAAGCTGCCAACAAGAACATCAAGAAGATCATTCAGAAGATGATAGTGACTTATAAGGACTGGCATGAGATGCTCCCTTTTGCTCTGCATGGATATCATACGTCTGTTCGCACTTCAACAAGGGCAACCCCCTTTTTTGTTGTCTATGGCATGGCATCAGTGCTCTCAATAGAAGTAGAGATCCCGTCAATATGTGTCTTGATGAAATCTAAGTTATCCGAAGATGAATGGTGTCAAAGCAGGTATGACCAACTGAATTTGATTGAAGAAAAGAGGATGATGACTTTATGCCATGGTTAGTTATATCAGTAGAGAATGAAGAAAGCATTCGACAAGATGGTTCGACCTCGCGTATTCAGAGAAGGTGACATTGTGCTTAAAAAGATTCAATCTTTCATATCTGATTCTAGGGGTAGGTGGACTCCTAATTATGTTGGTCCATATGCTGTCAAGAAAGTCTTCTCCGGTGGGGCCTTGATTCTTACAAATATGGATGGTGAGGAGCTCCCACGTCCTATGAATACTGACGCAGTCAAGAAATACTTCGCCTAGAAAAATAAAAGAACAACTAGCTAAGCTGAAAACCCTAAAAGGCGGCTTAGGCAAAAATGAGCATCTCGGTGGACTAAAAACCCGAAAGGACGGTCCAGGCAAAAATTAGAGACATAAATAGAAAATGATTATCCTGGTAGATTAAAAACCTGAAAAGGCAATCTAGGCAAAAACAAAGGATTATGGCAAGTAATTGCATTAGATCAGATTGGATCACTTGAAGCAACGCCTGCCTGTCAAAGCTCTCAATTGGCTCTTATCAGAAGCCCAAATACATCTGGAATTCAAATTTGTTAGGGAGAATAGTTTCATTATATTTTAATGTAGTCTTTTCCCATATTACCATTTTTCTAACTTTGTAAATATCCATGGGATTACGCCATTTACGGATCACCATTCTATAAATAAAATTCAAGACTTACCCATTTATTGGCAATCCTTATTTTATTTCTGCTCCGTAAAAGTTGTTAGACGGTGTGGCTAGTGATCGAGAGGGGGGGTGAATAGATCACCTCTTAAAAATTAACGGATTTAACGTTTAATCAGAGTTTTCAAAAATGGCGGAAAGATCGGTCCCGAATCGACTTCCGTCTATTCTGAACCGCTGCTAGAAAGCCGGACACGCAAGTGCAGTTGCTGGATTTTAATGAGAATGACAGAAATAATACACACAGAATTTTAACAGATTGAATGCGCTTATCCTCAAATACTATTTCCAATGAACACAATCAAGTTAACCGTTTTGTCAAACAGTTGGTGTGTGAGTGTTTGATGATAAACAGCAATGGTGTATGACTAAAGGTTTTATTATCACTGCTGTCCAGAAATATGATCAATCACCACACACTGACAGAAATTGCAAAACAGTTTTGAAACGTAAAGAAGATTAAGGTAAGAGTACGATACGCAGAGATTTGTTAAGGAAGTTCCCCACGTCGTCCTCGCGTGTGGGTACGTCTCCCTCTCAATTTCAAATGAAATTGAGAACTTTGATTATCAATTATTGCCGAATCCGTTGATACAAGGTTTTGATACAAAGACAGAATTTCTAAACTCCAAGAACCTCTTCTTGTATAAACCTTCACTTGATCTGAGCTCGATCAAGATTTTCCTGCACAAAGTTGCAAACAATTCACCGGTTCCACGACCTGCTTGCGAAATCCCCCGATCTCCAAACGCAACGCTGCGGCTGAATCTGTTCTGCAAATGTGACTCCCAAACCCTCAAGAACACACCAGTTCTTGAAGGACAAACCAGTAGGTTTTTCCTAGAAACCCCCTTCAATCTTCGACTCAGCTAGATCCTCGATCGTTCCACTGCAACCCACAGCTAGATCCTTGATCGTACCACTGAACGTTATCTCAATCCTTTTTAATCCAAAGAACAAGAATTGTTATGTGTAAATGTTCTTGAAGGGAAGTGATTGAGAAGATGAAGAAGATGAAGTCTCTTTCAGGTTTCTATGTGCTCACTGACAATTGCTCCAACACTTCTTTGATCTTGTGTTCAATTGTCTTTTTGCTCAATGAATTCGTATTTACCACCTGCTGTTGAAACCTGTATTTATATCCTTCAAGAAACAGTTGCTGTTATGACTTAAAACAACTCTGTGTATTGATACATAGAAGTGTGTATCGATGCATACTGTAAGTTGTATAGATTTTTGGTGAAATTAATTAATCATGTATCGATGCAGGAATCGTGTGTATCGATGCATGTGAATTTTACTCTAATATGTATCGATGCCCAATGCGTATGTATCGATGCACAGGCTGACTCAAGTAGTCATGTATCGATGCAGGTGTCGTGTGTATCGATGCACAGAGTTTTTGGCCTTCCATGTATTGATGCATGGTTCGTATGTATCGATGCATACTGAACAAGAATTGTTTTGTGATTAATCACAGGCTACATGTATCGATGCAAAGGGTCATGTATTGATACATACTGACATAAAATGCATTTTAATTGTTATTTTAAAGGAAATTTTCAATGTAGGCTTATATGTGTGGTTATGCAACAATAGAATGGGATGAATTACAAAGTAAGAACACAAATATATCATGTAATGCAATGCACAACCAATTTGGATGATGATCACACAATTTGCTATCATTAAAAGTTAATTCAAGTTAAAGAATTCTTTCACAAACTCCCCCTTTTTGATGATGGCAAATTCTTGGCAAGGTGTGCGATACTCCCCCTGAGTTTGTGCATATCTGCATTTTTCTCCCCCTTTGTCAACATCAAAAAGAGGAAGAACCAAAGTTATCAAGCAGAAAGTGAAGCAGGGCATGGCAAAAATGGATAATAGGCTATCAATCACAAAGAAAGAAGCTGCAAGTTAAAGAATCATTCACAAAGAATCATTCAAACAGTAAGGGCAATAACAAATAGAGGTAAACAGAAATTGAAAAGCATTTTAAGTGTGCGAACAAGTTTAAGAGTTACATAAGCTAAACCATATAATGTGCAACAAAATAAAACATGAGCAATATGAAATGAAATGCAGTGAGATGAAAGGGTGGTTGGTTAATTTGGATTGTTGCCACCACAGGACTCCTCATCATGTCTGTCAGGATCTCGGTAGCTTGGCGGAGGCGGAGGAGGAGGCATTGTGTCTGGATTTTGGCCCATGAAGGAGTATCGCCTAAATCGATTCTGAACTTCAGTGCTTCTAAAGCTGTCCATAATCCCAGGGTTTTCACGGCAATCATCCATAAAGCCGGACATTTCGTTGTAGAAAACCTGATGCCATTTAACCAAGTCTTGGTGCCAAGCGTGTTGATTGTGATACATCCGTGTATGCTCATCATGCCAGTCCCGATGCTCGTTGTGCCATTCAGTTTGTTGAACATGCCAGTACCGTGCTTCTTCATGGCGTTCTTTGTTGACGATTTCCATCTGTTGAAGCATGTGAGTGATGTCCGCATTTGGTGTTGAGGCTGAAGTACCACCGGCGAATGGAGGGGCTGTAGGTTCAGGTACGTAGTTGGTGGGAGACCACCTTCGTGGCACCCACTCACCCCAACCAGTATTGGCCTCAGCTTGAGGCACATCTGTTTCAGGCGCATCTTGCATTTCTTCATCAGGCTGTTCTTCAGCAACATGGATGCGTTCCGAAGGCACGTCAAAGTTGTAAATTCTGGTTTTGGATTTTCTTTCAAAAAAGTAGAAGCACTTGCGGTCTTTGTCCCATCGATATCCCATATGCGATAGAGTGGCAGAATCAAATTCTTGAGCTACAGATGGAGATAGGAGAGGCACAATAGGTATTGTAACTTTCCAAAACTTGAGAATTTTCATTACTTGAGAGGCATACCCTAGCGCCACAGTTTTGGAGCTGTCTCGCACATAAAATAGACGTTTTACAAAGTAGTTCGCCCAATTTAAGTGAATCTTATTTTTCAGAATGTAGAGAAGATGTATGCTAGGCCTATCCAACCGAGAGTGGCCACTGTTGGTTGGACGCAGAATGTGAGTAATGATCCAGTGCAGAATACGCGGAGTTTGTTTGATCATACCTGACGTGACGTGTTCGTCCTCACTCAACGGTCTATCAATCTTTAGGATAGAAGTTGTAAACTCCTTCAGGTCAAATTCAGGATCAAAATGCAGGTCATGCCAGGACTTGAAAGCCATCGACGGAAGCGGCATTTGAAACACTGTTTCCCAATTACAGGCTTCAAAGGTATATGTTCTGACTCCGATAGAACACCGGAACATATAGCCTGTACCAGTTTGTAAACCAGCATAAAAGGCCCGGATGAAATCCTCATGATAGTCATCTTTTGTAGATAGAAAGGACCCAAGTCTTTGTGCATGTAACAGTTCAACTACTTCATTTAGGTGCAGATGAACAACATCTGTTTTATCAAAGATATGAGGTTTCATTACCAACCTGGCCTTGAATGATTCCTCAAATTCAGCAGCAATGGCAGGATGAAGAATGTCTAAGGCATTTGAAGGAACATCTGGTGGTTGCTGAGACGTACCGGCTGCTTCCTTTCCCTTTCCTTTTCCTTTGGCTCTGGCTGGGATGGTGCGTGGAGGCATGGTGATATGAGATTTAGGGTTTTACCAAGTTTGTGAGAGAGTGAAGATGAGAAGGATTAGGGTTAGCCACTGGTTTTGGGGTTTTTGAGGACAGATGAGATGAAGTAATGAGATAGGAAGTGAGATGATTGGCTGATGTGTCGATGCATGAGAGAGAAAAAGAATGCATTTAATTCAGATGACAGCAGTAAGTATCGATGCAGAGAGTTATGCGTCGATGCCAAGTATTTCAAAATTGTCATGTGTATCGATACATGCGATGGATGCGTCGATGCCTAGTGTTTACAATTGCCTTGTGTATCGATACATGCGATAGATGCATCGATGCATACTGAAGCAGTTTTTTAAAAAATTTAATTTCAGAGTATATGTATCGATGCAGGCTTCGTATGTGCCGATACATACTGATGCTGAACTGGTTTTTAATGAGTTTTAATGCAGTATGATTATGCAGTTGCACTATGTCATGATAATTTTGCTCAGAAATCAGATTGTTAATGAACACACATTATAGACAGGAAGTATATTCAAGCAAATTTTACATCAACTAGAGTAAGCATATTTGTTTTAACATACACAATCACTAATCAATAAGAAAATTGTAGAAAGGATTGATATTACCTCTGTTGGAGAGATCTTGTGAAGGATAATTGACATCTAAAACAGTGCTTGTCACACACGGTGAGGCATAATATAGTTAAGATGTAACATGCTTATGACATCAAATGAGATAGATCTAAGATTCCTAATTCACGACGTATGTTGAAGAAAGGTTCCGTTGCCAATGGTTTAGTGAAAATATCAGCAAGCTGATTTTTGGAGTCAACGTGCTCAAAGACAACGTCTTCTTTTTCAACATGATCGCGAAGGAAATGATGTCTAATCTCTATGTGTTTAGTGCGTGAGTGTAAAACAGGGTTTTTAGTAAGGTTTATGGCACTAGTGTTGTCACATTTGATAGGAATACGTTTGAGTTGAATGTTGAAGTCTTGTAGTTGCTGCTTAAGCCATAAAATCTGAGCGCAACAACTACCGGCTGCAACGTATTCGGCCTCTGCAGTTGACAAAGCCACAGAAACTTGCTTTTTGCTGTGCCAACTGACCAAGGAGTTTGAAAATAGGTGACACGTACCACTTGTACTTTTCCTATCTGATTTGCAGCCAGCAAAATCAGAATCGGAGTACCCTACTAGGCTACAATCACTTCCTTTAGAATACCAAAGCCCATATTTAGATGTTCCATGAAGATATCTAAATATGCGCTTCACCGCTTTTAGGTGCGATTCTTTAGGATTTGATTGATAGCGTGCACACATGCAAACACTAAACATGATGTCAGGTCTAGAAGCAGAAAGATACAAGAGAGATCCAATCATACCTCTGAATCTTTTGACATCTACACACTTACCGTGCTCATCCTTTTCTAGATTTCCGTTGGTAGGCATTGGAGTGTCGATTGATTTTGAGTCATTCATTCCAAAGCGCTTGAGTAGTTCTCTGCAGTATTTTGTTTGACATACTGCAGTACCTTCATCAAGTTGCTTTATTTGCAGTCCTAGGAAGTAGTTTAGCTCCCCCATTAGACTCATCTCAAATTCACCCTGCATAACCTTAGAAAATTCTTCGACCAAGTGTATGTTAGTTGAACCAAATATGATGTCGTCGACATAAACTTGAACTAAAAGAATGTGCTTCCCTTTGTGTTTAATAAAGAGAGTATTGTCCACTTTACCTCTTGAATATCCATGATCAATTAGGAATTTGCTAAGCCTTTCATACCAAACCCGAGGGGCTTGTTTAAGACCATACAAAGCTCTTTTTAATTTGTAAACATGATCTGGATTTTCAGCATTTTCAAAACCGGGAGGTTGTGAAACATATACTTCTTCATTTATGACACCATTAAGAAAGGCACTCTTTACGTCCATTTGGTAAAGCTTAAAATCCTTAGAACACGCATAGGCAAGCAAAAGACGTATAGCTTCGAGGCGAGCAACTGGAGCATAAGTTTCCTCATAGTCTATGCCCTCCTCTTGGTTATATCCTTGTGCTACTAAGCGTGCCTTGTTCCTAGTAATCACTCCGTTTTCATCAAGCTTGTTTCTAAAAACCCACTTAGTGCCTATGATATGATGATCTCGCGGACGAGGGACAAGTTCCCAAACGTCATTTCTTTTAAATTGATTAAGCTCTTCTTGCATGGCCATTAGCCAAAATTCATCAATCAAGGCCTCTTTGGCATTTTTAGGTTCTACTTGTGAAACAAACGCGAAGTGAGAACAAAAGTTACTTATCTTAGACCGGGTCATTACTCCCTTTGAAATGTCTCCCAAAATGTTGTCGATGGGATGGTCTTTTGAGGATCTCCAAGCTGTTGGAAGATCATTCACTTCAGCTGTCTTTTCTTCCTCAATTTCTTCATGACTTGTATCTTCCTCCTTCTCATGGGCAGCTGTTTTGGACTGATCAATTTCCTCAACAGCTTCCTTGAGTATGTCTTCTGTAGATACACCTGCGTCATCAAAAGAAATACCTTTTCCGACATTTTTCGGATAAGACTCATCAAAAGAAACATGAACCGACTCTTCAACAGTAAGTAAACGCTTATTATACACTCTATATGCTTTACTTGACATTGAGTAACCAAGAAAAATACCTTCATCCGCTTTTGCATCAAACTTCCCAATGTTTTCCTTACCGTTATTCAAAACAAAACATTTACAACCGAATACGTGAAGATGTGACAAGTTTGGTTTTCTTCCTTTCAAAAGTTCATAAGGAGTTTTGTTCAAAATAGGGCGAATTAAGATTCTGTTTAGGACATAACAGGCTGTGCTAACAGCATCAGCCCAAAAGTATTTTGGTAATCCACCCTCATTAAGCATTGTTCTTGCCAACTCCTCTAAAACACGATTTTTACGCTCCACAACGCCATTTTGTTGTGGAGTGCGAGGGGCTGAAAAGTTATGCTCAATGCCATACTTGTCACAAAACTTCTCAAAGTGATAATTTTGAAACTCACCACCATGATCGCTACGAATTGTAACTATTTTGGAATTCATTTTGTTTTGGGACAGATTTGCAAAATTTTTAAAAGCAGAAAAAGTTTCATCTTTGCTATGAAGGAATATAGTCCAAGTGAATCTAGAGTAGTCATCAACTATTACAAAGCCATAGTAGTTTCCACCTAGGCTCTTTGTCCTAGAAGGTCCAAAGAGGTCCATATGGAGAAGCTCAAGGGGTCGTGAAGTTGAAATTACATTTTTAGATTTAAAAGACACCCTTGTTTGCTTTCCCATTTGGCACGCGTCACATAGGTGGTCTTTTGAAAATTTTATTTTTGGTAGACCAACTACTAGATCCTTAGATACCACCTTGTTTAGCAAATCGAAGTTAACATGAGCTAAACGTCTATGCCAAAGCCAAGAATCATCATTCAAGGTGACTAGACATTTAGTATTTGTTAACGGTACATCAAACAAGTCAAGCATATAGATGTTGTTTACTCTTACACCCTTAAACACAATGTTTTGTTTAGCATGTTCAATTATGCAGCAAGTTTTTGTAAACGAAACTTTATAGCCCATGTCGCATAGTTGACTTATGCTTAACAAATTGTGTTTAAGTCCCTCAACTAAATGGACATTTGAAATAGTAGTGGTGGAGGGATTACCTACACTACCTTTGCCGAGTATGGCTCCTTTGTTGTTGTCTCCATAAGTAACATATCCCTTTTTCTTTGCCTTGAAATCTATAAAAAGCGATATGTCACCGGTCATGTGCCTTGAGCAGCCGCTGTCAAGAAACCACCTTCTATCTACGGAGGCAAGGCACTCATCCTACAACATCAAAAGAGAGAGGTTGGTCCCCAATTTTCATTGGGTCCAAGAGGGTAAGTGTTAACATGGTTGCCTTTTGGCTTCCATTGATAAATACCTTTAGGGACTAGAAATCTCCTAAATTTGCATTTCTCAATGGTATGGCCAGCATGACAACAATAATGACATAAACCATGATGATGTGTTTGTTGTTTCTTGTTCATCGAATCCTTTAAAATAAAAGAGTATTTTGCATATGGAGGATTCAATGACTTCTTAAACAACTTGGGGTCAACGGCATAAGTAATTTTAGGTTGTAGCGCTTTCTCTAGTTTGACCTTAAGAGTGTTTACCTCTTTTTGCCAAACATAACAAGCGTCACAATACCTAACTTTACTACATCCGTCAATGTCAATAGTTTTTGAATTTTCTGCAATACTAGTTTTCAATGCTTCTAAATCAATTTCAGCTTTGTTTACTTTACCTTCCAAAAAAGAGAAGATATGTTTGTCGGAAGCTAGTCGTTTAAAAGCATCTACAGCTTCGTTATGCAGTTTTTCAAAAGCTATTTTTAATTCCGAAAAAGACATAGAGGAGAAGTTATTGAAGTAGGCTTGTTTTACCTTTTTGTCATTGTTTTTCTTCTTGTGGTAGGACTGATTTTTTGTGTGAGCCATAAGGCACAGATTTGCAGCTTCATCATCATCACTTGAGCTTTGTGTGCTTGATGAATCACTATCACTTTCCCATGCAATATACGCTCTTCTTTGCTTGCTGTACCCTTTTGGTGAGTCTTTTCTTTGGTCCTTATACTTCATAGGGCAGTCCGTTTTAAAGTGTCCGGATTTACCACAATTAAAGCATGATCCTCTTCCTCTACTCTTCTTGTTTTCTTCTTGTTTCGAATTTATGGATTGTCTTCGAAACTTCATGAGATTTTTGTCGGAATGCTTGACTCCATTCTTTCGAATGAATCTATTGTATCTCCTTACAAACAGTCCCATTTCCTCATCATCCGAGTCTTTGTCACTACTTGAATCATTGTCGCTTTGCTCTTTTCGTGAGGACTTAGAGCTAGAAGCCACAAGAGCTATTGGCTTCTTCTCTCCCTCTTTGTCTCTTTTCTTCTCCTTTTCCTTCTTACTTTTATTCTCATATTTTTCAAGACTTTCCAGAGCTTGCTGATGTTCTTCCAGCTTTCCAAACAGTGTTGTAATCGTAAGTCTTGTAAGATCGTTGGCTTCCTTGATTGCTGTAACTTTAGGTTGCCACTCCCTGCTTAGACACCTGAGAATTTTATTAGTAGCAATTTCATTGGAAATAGGTTTTCCAAGAGCATTCAATCGGTTAGTTAGATGGGTGAATCTCTTTTGCATGTCGGAGATGGATTCTCCTTGTTTCATGCGAAAGAGCTCAAACTCTTGATTGAGTGTGTTAATGCGGGACTGTTTTACTTCAGTAGTACCCTCATGGGCAACTTCTAAAGCGTCCCACATTTCTTTAGCTGTCGTGCAATGTGATACTCGATAATATTCATCAACACCAAGTGCTGAAATTAACATGTTTCGAGCTCTCCAATCACACGACCACTTTTTCTCATCTTTCTCATTCCAATCATCTTCTGGTTTAGGTACTATGGCGCCAGCCGCATTAGTCATTGTAATTTGAAACGGACCGTTTTCAATGGCAGCCCATACTAACCTATCCACAGAATTTATATGAACTCGCATGCAGTCTTTCCAGTAGCCATAATTTTCACCGTTGAAAATAGGCGCTCTATTATACGCCCCCTTTGGTTCAGAATCCATACTGTTACAGGCAGCCACAGAGCACCAGCGAACCGGCGCTCTGATACCACTTGTTAGACGGTGTGGCTAGTGATCGAGAGGGGGGGTGAATAGATCACCTCTTAAAAATTAACGGATTTAACGTTTAATCAGAGTTTTCAAAAATGGCGGAAAGATCGGTCCCGAATCGACTTCCGTCTATTCTGAACCGCTGCTAGAAAGCCGAACACGCAAGTGCAGTTGCTGGATTTTAATGAGAATGACAGAAATAATACACACAGAATTTTAACAGATTGAATGCGCTTATCCTCAAATACTATTTCCAATGAACACAATCAAGTTAACCGTTTTGTCAAACAGTTGGTGTGTGAGTGTTTGATGATAAACAGCAATGGTGTATGACTAAAGGTTTTATTATCACTGCTGTCCAGAAATATGATCAATCACCACACACTGACAGAAATTGCAAAACAGTTTTGAAACGTAAAGAAGATTAAGGTAAGAGTACGATACGCAGAGATTTGTTAAGGAAGTTCCCCACGTCGTCCTCGCGTGTGGGTACGTCTCCCTCTCAATTTCAAATGAAATTGAGAACTTTGATTATCAATTATTGCCGAATCCGTTGATACAAGGTTTTGATACAAAGACAGAATTTCTAAACTCCAAGAACCTCTTCTTGTATAAACCTTCACTTGATCTGAGCTCGATCAAGATTTTCCTGCACAAAGTTGCAAACAATTCACCGGTTCCACGACCTGCTTGCGAAATCCCCCGATCTCCAAACGCAACGCTGCGGCTGAATCTGTTCTGCAAATGTGACTCCCAAACCCTCAAGAACACACCAGTTCTTGAAGGACAAACCAGTAGGTTTTTCCTAGAAACCCCCTTCAATCTTCGACTCAGCTAGATCCTCGATCGTTCCACTGCAACCCACAGCTAGATCCTTGATCGTACCACTGAACGTTATCTCAATCCTTTTTTAATCCAAAGAACAAGAATTGTTATGTGTAAATGTTCTTGAAGGGAAGTGATTGAGAAGATGAAGAAGATGAAGTCTCTTTCAGGTTTCTATGTGCTCACTGACAATTGCTCCAACACTTCTTTGATCTTGTGTTCAATTGTCTTTTTGCTCAATGAGTTCGTATTTACCACCTGCTGTTGAAACCTGTATTTATATCCTTTAAGAAACAGTTGCTGTTATGACTTAAAACAACTCTGTGTATTGATACATAGAAGTGTGTATCGATGCATACTGTAAGTTGTATAGATTTTTGGTGAAATTAATTAATCATGTATCGATGCAGGAATCGTGTGTATCGATGCATGTGAATTTTACACTAATATGTATCGATGCCCAATGCGTATGTATCGATGCACAGGCTGACTCAAGTAGTCATGTATCGATGCAGGTGTCGTGTGTATCGATGCACAGAGTTTTTGGCCTTCCATGTATTGATGCATGGTTCGTATGTATCGATGCATACTGAACAAGAATTGTTTTGTGATTAATCACAGGCTACATGTATCGATGCAAAGGGTCATGTATTGATACATACTGACATAAAATGCATTTTAATTGTTATTTTAAAGGAAATTTTCAATGTAGGCTTATATGTGTGGTTATGCAACAATAGAATGGGATGAATTACAAAGTAAGAACACAAATATATCATGTAATGCAATGCACAACCAATTTGGATGATGATCACACAATTTGCTATCATTAAAAGTTAATTCAAGTTAAAGAATTCTTTCACAAAAGTATCATTTTTACTTTGATAACGATTCTTGAAACGAATATTTGAAATTTTTTGTTTTTTTCAAAATAAAATTTTGTTTTCTTTTGATTTGTGAATGCAGAAAAGAACATCGATAGTTAAAACCCATGCGACGAGTAAGTTGTGAAGTGTTAGATGTTGGAACTCAATGCTCCCTAGCAAACTGCTAAGCCTGGATTTTCTATCAAGCTTTAAAATAAGCAGTCAAGCTTTTTCAGCGACCTTCATTATCCCCGATGGAAGATGCAAATTTTGACGATGTCCCCGGAAGAATCATTTTGATGGTTTTCCTGACCAATCTACACTCGTCCTTGAGAAATTGGAACCATGTAGCAAGATCTTTGCTCCATCAAAGTTTCACATTTCATTCCCAGACGAAGCATTTTCCTCTCCCTATAGAGAATTGGACCTCGTGACAATACTTTTCTCATTTGATGACCTTTAACTCATCTCTAGTGATGTTTTCCACCTTAATGAGACTAGCCAAGCTCATGTTGAGCTATGAAACATATTATGTCCCTAGCGTGTCTATTTTGTCAGCATAAACATAACGGCCATACATGTCGTAGCAGTAAATTTGTGACCATCAAGCTATGGATAAACTTGACGCTAGTAAAACCAGAGTCGCCACCACACTTTTATTGTTTCCAAAGGAAAAGGAAAAAGTACGAATAAAACCCAAAGATAAGAAGTTTTAAAATCAAAACGAATAAAATGCCATAGATTACAAGTAAGGGGGTTGGTTACATAGAGGGAAGGTGTTAGCACCCGAAGTGTCCTAGGTACTCCTAGGGAGCCCTTTTTGCGTGCATGTGTTTTTTTGGTCTAAATGATGTTTGATAAAAATATAGAGTGGGGGCGGCGGGGGGGGGGGGGGGGGGGGGGGGATGAGAAAAGAATTCATTAATTATATTTTTGTGTTTGACAAGACCTTCGGTCTTATGCCTACGTACAAACATAAAAATGAGGGATCAAAACCCTGTAGTTCATGGTAAAAATTCCAAAGAAGTTAGTGAATTGATTTTAACAAAAGTTAACAGGAAAAGGGCACAAAAGGGTCAAATGTTTGGATGAGGTTGTTAGTTTTTTTTTTGTCTTTTTGAAATTAAAATCAATATGGTTAAGTTTATTCACAAGTTTTATTTAAGAATTTTTTTTTGAAAATTCAATGGCATAAGGCCAAAGTTTCTAATCATTAAAACATGTCTAAGTTTGAAATCACAAGCAAAGAAAGTTTTTGAAAAGAGGGAGAGATTTTGAAACTAAAGAAGTGAGAGGAGATGGAAAGACTACCCTAAGCAAAATTTAAAAGTTAAGGGTTGAAAATATCTGACCAATGCGGTGCAATCCAACAGACAAGAATGTCATATAGAAACCCATTTTCCTTTGGACTTTGACAAGAAATAAGCAATAAGAAATGAACAATATCCAAGCTGAAGGAGAAGGGCGATCCAAAACGTAGCGGAATTTTAAAATAAAATCTCCTTTAGTGATCCTTATGAATGTGCATGATCAGTGATATAATCGTTACCTCTTGTGACGATCGAAACCTTTGATGCAGATCTACGGAGTGATCACGAACGATGAACGATGACAAGGCCTCTACTCAGTCCACACGAACGAGTTCCTTCAATCTCAGTGGTAGCTGCTACGAATGAAGGCTTTGAGTGAGAGAGAGAGAAACGAAATTGCAACTACACAAATGCTTATGCACAAGGGTTCTATTTATAGAACCACTTGTGTCGGCTGTAAGCTAAAAGGCCCACTTAAGTGTATGTGGCCCATATCTTATAATATGCCAAAATCACTTAAGCGCGTGGTACCTTACCATATTTCGTATTCTACTTAAGTACAACATACCTTAAGATGTCCTACAATTCACTTAAGTGCACCGTACCTTACAGTGTTCCTTAGTTACTCTATCTCTCATCAATCCTTCCTTTTGTGTGTGACCCTGTAGGTTTCCGCGACATTGGCAATTATATTAAATCACATATTTAACATAATAAACAGTGAGCGGTGTCTAGCAACACATCACTGCTACCCAAGACACGAAAATGTCATGTGATCTGACAAATCCTTTTGTGATAATACTTATGTATACAATTACCCTTTTGCCCTTATGTCTGTATTGAGCACAAGGCATAGACCGTGTCATCCTTGTCCAGTTCAATATTGGGCCCATAGACATTTATCATGTTACACAGGATAGGAAATTTCCATCTAGGTCACTCATGTCCCTTAGCATGCTTTGTGGAGTACCCATCAACTGTCTTTATGGTCATCCAGTTACGGAGAATGTTTGATCAGCAATAAGGCACTCGACCCTACATCTAGGGTCCATAGTGGTTTCAGGTCGAAGGGTGGTATACACCATTATCACCATGAGAATAACTTATGACACTTTGCATAACATTCTATACACGATCTGAGTTGCTTCGATTTGACCTCAAAGCAACTCAATCTTGTTGCCTACATTGGTAGGACTTCAGACAACCAATAAACAAAGAGAATGGTGGAGAAATGAGAGAGAATCAAAGGCTTGAAGTTTCTGAAAATTCACCTTCGGGTAGCTAATTTGGTTTGATCTTGATCTGAATTCACTTGGTTCTTCTTCCTCCTTATTGCAGTAATCAAATGATATGAAAATGGAAATGAATCCTTGGAGTTTGAATCTCAAAACATAAGGTGAAATTAAAACTCGATTTCAAAGAAATCCATAAGGGATTCTATGATGTAGGGTTCTGGGATGGCTTGGCAAGGCTTGGGCAATGTGTGTGTGTCTTGATCTTGAGGCAATGCAATTGTATTTATAGGTTATGGAATTCAGTTTTGCACCTTTTTGATTTTGGACAAAAATAGAAACATTGGTGCATGGGTGTGGGAGTTGAATTAGGCCCAAACCATGATGAAATCCAACTCCAATTCTTGCATAATGGATACTGAAATCATCACATGTAAGCATGCAAAAAGAAATTATCATTTGAGTTCAAAAATTTCCAAAACGAACCCAACAAGGGAACCATGCGCATATCCATTAATTCTTGTCCAAATGAAGTCATCTTGGATGATTTGGAAAGTTAACATCAAGGGGAACAACTTTTATGTTGAACACGTTTCTATTTGGAGCTTGGATCATGATGAATTTTGAGGTGCAAGTTGGAGAAATCAAACATAGTTGAAACTTTTCTAAGTACAAAGTCAAATGACCATTTTTTCCACCTTGAATAACCTTTGCTATGAGCTCCAAATGAAAATAGTTTCTTCACCAAAGTTGTATCTCCTTCATTTCTATTCAATTTGGTCACAAGTTTTACATCATTTGGATTTGGCATGAGGGAGTTATGCATTTTAGAAGTTGAGGAAAATTGCTTGTTCAATGATGATGGCCCAAAAGGACCTATAATGTTTCCTCTTGGCACATGCCCTTGCAAGTTGATTTTGTCATTTATCAATAAATCAAAGTTGTATAAGACATCTTGAAATTGATCATAAAACTTGTATGGCCTTTATATCATAAAAATTGAACAAGGTATGGTCCTTGGAAGTTGACCTCCTAACTAGGGCACAGACAAAATGACATATAATATTTCACCATAAAAAAATGACTTTCCAAGCAAAACTAGCTCTTGATGTCAACATTAAAGTTGTTTTAAATGTCATAAATAGTAACTTTTATCATGTAATCATTTTCATATGACAAACATTGTAGGAGATAGGGTCTAGAGAACCCCATTTTTGACCAGTTGACTTTCTCTGGTCAACCTCTTTGAACCAACTTACAAACTTGAAGTTCTCTTGGTCTTTGGGACTTATGGAGTATAATATATGCATAATATGATGTATAATGAAGTATACCTTGATATATTTTACCAATTTTTGAAGAAACTTGCTGAGGAAGTCACACAAGATACTTAGATGAATTAAGGCTTCCAAGGCAAACAAGCTTCAAACTCTTGATGAATTCTTGATCAAAATGATAAATGAAGAACACGGGGATCCATATATGATGTTTAGAAACATATTTAACCATTACTTGATTGATATCTTATCATGAGGGCTTCAAACCCTAGCTATGAGCTTGATAGGACATAAGTGGATGCACACACTACCTACAAAAGAAACAAAGTTATACATGGACATATTTTTGTTATTTTAGTTAGTAAACAATGAAAAAAAAAGTATGATACAATCAAATATGCTTGGTGATCTCTCCCAATGCAAACCCAATGAATGAGGGGTAAGGAGGATGCCAAGGTGTGATCCTAAAGCCAATGCAAATGATGAGATAACATGAGGTATCTTATGGTCAAAATTGGGGTCTTATACATGCATATACACATACATGAATATATATCATGAATAACCAAATTACCATCAATTTTTCATTCCTTGATGACATTTACCTCAATTTCTTTGACTATGTTCATCCTTGGGTGTTATGTTTCCTTCCCCATAGGAGTCATCAACCTTAAGCAGAGAGTTTATATCCTTTCTAATTCCCCACTGAGTTCATTCCTCGTGGAAGATGGTTACTTTAGTTGTCCTTTTCCATATTTGGATAGGATAAAATCCCAATTGAGCTTCATTCCCCATTGGTAGAGTCTTGCTTGATTGTTTTCTCTCCAGTTATTCCTGGAGTGAGCCAAATATATGGAAATTAATGGTGAATCTCTCTAGGCTGTTAATCACAACCAATGGTACTTTCCTCATTAAATCACAGTGGAAGTTTGTTGAAGAACCTTACTGTGATTTTCTCTTTATTTGAGAAATCCAGTTTTTTATAAGATTAATTGACCCGCATCCTTCGAAGATCCCCGGTGAAATTACTTCTCTTTCCCTAACGAGTGGTCACCTTTTTAGGAGCTTGTTCATTAATCCTTTCCGGGAGAAAGACTTGGTTAAAGAAGAAACCAAAGTCTGTTTACTGGCTTATGACCCGAAATCATGGATAGGTTTATTTTTCCTTTTCTAAGTGGAATACTTAAGTAAAGAAGAAGTTGAATCATGTTTTCATCATGTAAGCTTATTTGAACTCGTTATTTGAACATGCGATCATCTCTACCTTTGAGAAACTAGTTGCAAAAGCCAGAACTCGTTATTTGAACAGGTGGTCATCTCTACCTTTGAGAAACTTGTTGCAAAGATATTTACTCAGTGAAGCGTAATTTTATTTGGACTCGTTATTTGAACAAACGCTCATCTCTACCACTGAGAAACCTGTTGCGGAACCATTTCCCCGTTGAAGTTTATTATGGATTCGTTATTTGAACAGGCGGTCATCTCTACCTTTGAGAAACCTATTGCGATCCAATATATTTCTAACAAGACGATTACCTTTACTTAGGCTACCACATGTTTGGTAGTAGGTAATATACCTCCCTCCTTGGAATTTTCAAATCTTCTTCCTCAACTGAAGTTGTAATCTTTTCCTTAGTGGAATTTCCTTTTGTCTGTCCCCGCAATGGTGTTTCTTTATCCTTGTATGTTTTCTCAACTAATATTACTCCTCTGTGACATTGTTCCTCACAGAATTCCTGAGTCCTGCATGCATATCATATCATAAGCATTTGGTGTCCTGTTAGGGCCAAAAATTATGCATGTTTGTATTTAAGTATCTCCAATCATGTCGGGATGAAAGTTCCAATATTCATATCTCCGGATTGAAGAAACTTAAATAGGGGCATCTGTCATATCCTAATTTTCAACCCTAAGATGTCATCATCATTTGTATTATTTGCATTACATCTAGCATATTTGCATTACTAACCTATTGAAAATACAAAAAGAATTTCTACTTTGTTTGTCTTAAGCTAGGGTTGTGCACCAAGAGCTTTCAAAGATTGATCAATCAAGACTTGGCATGAGTTTCAACATTTCAAACTCCCCATACTTCCCAAGTGATCAGGTGACTTACATAAACAAGAATCAAGTTCAAGATCATTCCATCTCAAATTCATCAAGGCCAAAGTCCATATGATACCCTCAACTAGGGTTTTGACCTAAAGTCAACTGGTTGACTTTTTAGACAAGGCATGATCCCAAAGCTTGAAGTATGGTTCAAATACTTCAAATATATCATAAGTGATCCATTCACATCATCCAATGTGTCCAAGAGATCCCATTCATTAAAGATTTCAAGAATTGGATTCATCTGATACAAAGTCAACTGAGGAAAAGTCAAAGTTTGACTTTTGACATTTTTGGTCATCCATGGAATTCTCAACTCAAGGATCATGAAAATATGGTTGATGGATGCATTTTATCAAGAGAAAACAAGAAATTGGAGGTTACTTACAAAAAGGGCAAGGTTTGGTTTTGTAAATTTTTCTAAGTTACGAAAAAAATACATGTTTAAGGAGCCAACTTTCCAAGTTCATAACTTTCAATCCAAGCAACCATTTTATTTTATCCAAAGCTCAAATAAAAGCTATCTCTCCATACTACGACTTTATACTTAATGATTGATTCCAAAAAACGCAAGGATTTCAAGTTATGAAGACATGAAGTTGGTACCATAAAGTTGAAACACTTAGAAATTTTTTCAACAAAGTCTGCCTTAAAAAAGTGTCTTACTTGATCATAATTTTTCACCACAATCCACATTGATTCAAGTAAAAATATCAACATTAAATTTGTATATGATGGTCTTAACTTTCCAAAAGTCCAAGATCATGAAATTATCATATTTGAGATATGAGTTTCAAAGAGATGAAGTTGGCTCTCCAAATCTGAATTTTAGGTCATTTTCATGGCAAGTTCATCATGCAACCTTGAGCCAAAGCTACATAATCTTACTTTGTAGGCTATCTTGCTTCTAAATATAACTCTAATCATAATATCTCACAAACTTAGAGCCATTATCCAAGAAGCTAAACCATTACACAATGAATTATTCCATTTTTGCATAAAAGTCACACTTCCATTCATGTAAAGTAGATTTAATCCAACAAGAAGTACCATTGAGCTCCCAAATGGCTTTTGTTATGATGCATACCAACTCTAAACCTCAAGCCAACTCCTATGCTCCAGAAAAAGCTTAACAAAATACTCCATGTACTCCATGCTTTTGTCATGCTTCCCACTTGGTGATTTGTGCAAGAACCAACCAAGCAAGCAAACCAGTACAAGCAACGATTATTTTTATGATATCTGAAGCTTCCTAAACTCTCAAGGATCACTATAAATAGAGGATAAAACCTCATCTATCCACATACCAAGCTTACCAAGCAAAACTTCATTTTGGCAAGCTTTTGACCTTAACCTCCATTTCTCCCATTTGGCTTGAACGTTCTGCAAACCAAAGAGTCTAACCATGTCCTGGGAGCTCATAGACATTATGAGAGATATCAAACAGTAGTTTGAAATGGTGTTTAAGAGGCATTCAAACTTGCTTCAATAGGTATATTCTTGCACTTCGAAACTCATTATACATGCATCATTTCCATGTGATTTCTGAAGCAAACATGTAGCATTTATTGTGTTAAGGTTGATCATTAACTCACATGCCATTTATCTTGATGTTTATGTGAATTTAAGTTGTATGAAACCTAAAGCTTTAGTTCGTGTTTTGGCCTTCGTGCATCTTCATCTTTGAGCATTAGCTAAAACCTATCGTACCATTGTGTTCCTTACATTTTTCTAAGCAATTTTGATCGTTATTTCATAAAAAATGGTTGAGAAATGAGAGAGATATTTTTGTTAGAAAATCTGAAAAAATGATGAAAGAAAAAGATGAAAATAAGAAGCTAAAGGTTGAAGAAGATGCTGACATGGCATGGAAATGTCAAACCAAACGCGTTTTTATAATATATACAATTCCTTGTGTTATAATGAACGGATGTATGGCCACCCCAGTGGTAGAGGCGTGCGCCCTAAGTCACTTACAACCCAAAGGTCTAGGGTTCAAATCCCCCTCGCCCCAGACTTTGGTTTTTATTTTTCCAAACAGTGCGTGGAACCCCAAGGACGTGGGTTAGTACCTGGCCAGTGTAATGTTTATTTTTTCTCACTTGTTAAATGTTCATTTTTCTTCATAACTTCAAATATCCATAACTTCACGATCCCTTAACATTTTTGACCTGTTATTTTTGTCATGTGCTCATGAGAATGTCTATTTTATTAATCCACAAAAAATCCCAAAAAATAATATTTATTTTGATCATTTTTATTAGGTAGGAAACTAGTGCATTTTATGTTGTTTTTAGGCCTTTTAATGGAATTTCTTTTATTGTTTCCTTATTCTAATTGATCATAGATCTTTGTGTGACCAATGTATATTTGTTTAGGTCTTGTTTGATGTTGGTAGCATTTTGTTTACTTAAACATGATCATATTTTCGGAATTATACCATGATTAAATGACCTTGTTTTAAAATAGTGATTGATTATTTAGATGAAACTTAGGGTTTGGTTTAGGTGAACCTTTTGAAGCATCTTGATGCATGATTAGGATTCCCACTTAAGCTTGGTCTAAATCATAAACTTTGATTTAATTTTAATGTTTATTTTGTGAAGACTTATAATGTGATGCATGTTTGGCCTAAATTGATTCATGTTGTGTTTACCATGTACCAATGAATGCCTTTACCATGTGAAATATGATTTTGTCTTCACCATCAATGTGTTGTGTCTTGTGATGTTATGTGAAACTTCGTCATTTCTTGTATATGTTTATCTCAATGCCTAAAAACCATGATCAATATTGTCATCCATACCTCACTAACCTTGTGATTGTCATTGTATTTAGCCATATTTTGTGCCATAATGTTAATGCATGTTCAACCTTGTTATTGTTTATATCAAAGGGAAAGGAATCATGACATTATTGTCATTTTACATGTGTGTGTTCATTTGAATCCTATACAACTTTTCTTCCCCTTAATCCAAAACTTCTAGATACAATCTTAGGTTCCCCTTAATGTAAACCTTAGGAATCTCTCTCTCTCTCTCTCTCTCTCCTTCTTATAACCACTTTCATAATAAACTCTGACTTAGGTAATTGTTTTCCCTTTTATTTCTTAATAAAATACTTCAATCCACTTAAGCATATTCAAAGATCTTTTCATACTACCTAAAAAACACAAATTTAATTCAAACCCTTTTGCCACTTTGGCTTTTCCATGTTTAAAACCTTTTCATAAAAGGATTAGACATGAGTCATCCCTAGTTGAGATTTATATCTCCTACCCCATAACATTGTTGAGATTGATATTAATTCTTTTCCATTTGAAAGAGGTATATGACATACTTGTTTATTATATATCCAAGTGAAAGCCCTTCTTTCAATTTGATGCAAAGATCTATCTTCCACATGTTTGTGGTGGTTTAGAAGTGATTTTTCTCCTTAAGATGAAAATTTGTCTCTTTCTTATAAAATCAAACCCAACAAATCCTTTCTTACTTTTGAACTCGAACTACGAGGTTTTGATCCTTTACGAGTACGTAGGCATAAGACTTAATGTCTTTCCAAATCATCAAACAATAAAAAGATGTTCTTTTTCTTATCTCCCCAATCAAATAGAAAACAATTTTAAACCAAACACATATATTTAAAAGGTTCCTGTAGAGTACTACAGATGATTAGGGTGCTAATACCTTCCCTTTTTATAACACACCCCCGTACCTTAGAATCCCCCCCCCCATTTTGCTTAGCTTAAGTTTGATCTTCTAACTTTGCATATACATATTGGATTATTTTTTAATATTTTCCCCTTCCCTTGGATAAATTAAAGTTTGGTGGTGATATTTTGATTCACAAGTCAAGTCTAATCAATAGCTTGGTCTCCGATTCTTCACCGTGACATACAACTTTTCACCTTGAGGAAGTTTGGATTTACCATTAAGACTATGTGTAGGTGGTTGACCAAGCTCTGACTTCATCCAACAAAAATTTGGTGACTATCCTAAAAACTTTGCAAACCTTTAAATTTCCATCATTACATGTTTGTGAACATCTTCCATGGGAAAAATCAAATAGATTTTTTTTTGATGTGGAACAAGAAATTAGTGATGTCATGATTAAGTCCGTCATGGAAGGTATTTGGTATGGTGGTGAGATTCTTCGATGAATAGAAATGAAGGATGTACCTACAAGGTTAACACTCCAACACCCACGTCAATAAAATAATAGAGGTGAAATTTGCAACTATTTATAAATCGTACCTTGGTGTGACATAGAGCCACCCTTATTTATAAGTGTCGGTTAGAACCATACTTGGTGAATGAGGCCCTTGATAAGAGGGACCTTTGGATGGACTCTATCGACTAAAGTAAGTGTGTGTTAAGGATTAATTCGGTAACTCTTTAGTGAGGGTAAGACCTAGGGTTGTCCTTATATAATTTATCAAGGTCATCCTCAAGTATATATCGTTCTCGTTATTATGTAGATTTTTTCATGCTCTATGGGTTATGAGGAAGACCGGTGGTGACTTGAGTGAGGGGCAACAAACAAACTCGGCCCGCCGGTCATGCCCATTTTTCTGCACTTTTTTGTGGAACGGTCCAAGATTTTAGATTCGCACCCTCTAATACGTCAGACCCACTTTTTATGGGATTTTTCGGGCGCAGACATTAACATAATGTTTTGTAATTTTTAGAATTTAAAGTTGTAGTTCCCGTTGGCCCACCCTGTACCCCTTCTTTTTTTACAGGGTGGACCAAGGTTTTAGACCCACACCCTACACAATAGTCGTTGCATTGCACCCCGTTTTATATGGAATTTAATGGGGCAGGCCTAAACACGAGGGCATATTCCACCTCAAAGTGAGAGTATATGGTCATACACATATAAATCCATGACACATTACTTAAATGTTTTGATGTGAAATCCCTCCACATGGTCATAGGCCAATCGGATAGGGAGGTGACGCAATTGGGTGCTCAAGTGTTGTTTTGGAACCAAGGTTAGATCTGAACCGTTAATTGTTCTTTCATTATTTCTTTGAAGCTTGATTCTATATTTTAAGGCAACTAGTTTCACACACACACACACACACACACACACACACACATATATATATATATATATATATATATATATATATATATATATATATATATATATATATATATATATATATATATATATATATATATATATATATATATATATATATATATATATATATATATATATATATATATATATATACTCACTAAAAGTACAAACACGTGACAATCCTTAGTGATTAAGGGTGATGTTGTACCTCAAAAAATATGATCCCTCGTAAAACGCATCGCAGGTTTGCGGAAAAATGTGTTCGAACAGAGTCGCCACTGAAATTAATTTATTTCAATGAAGGAATATGGAAATATTAATAAAACCTTTGAAAATAACATGGTCTTCGCAACCATATCTGGGTTCGGGAGTCGATTACGCAAGGGGAAGGTATTAGCACCCCTCACATACATTGTACTCAACGAGAATCTTTTAGTTAGATTTGCGATTGAATGTATATCTTATATTAATTGTGTTCTTAATGTGAACAAATATGTAAACATAAAAGAAAAGGGGTCACAAAAAAGTTTTTATTAGGGTGCTTCACGAGATTGCGGGTCTTGCTCATACGTATACTCTAGTACAATGAGGAACTCAAAGCTTCGTAGTTCAAGGTAGAAAAATGTTTCTTTTGTTGGTCGATTTTAGAAAATTCTATTTTGTCTTAATCGATAGAAGAACATTGCTTGTTATCCAAAACAAGTGGAGAAGGGAATGTTTACATCACGGCAAAATGGATTTACAAATCAGCATTCGCGGGAAACTTTGCTAGCTTACTCACACATTTATGGACAAAACATTACTTTGCATCGTCTGGAGACGAAATATATTTTGATTAAAAAGAGTTTTAAGATCACACGACAGTGAAAATGAGTTTGATTGGTTGAAGGTTTTATAAGTGAGTGACACACGTTTGATGAGAACAAGACATGAGCCTCAGAACCAATCATTCAAGGGTTCCATCAGAATGCTATACTCCAACAGTCCTTTTTTATTCGAAGTATTTAATAAAATGTTTGATGAATAATGAATGCTCAATAAGAACAATACGTAAGCCTTGGAATCGATTTTTCAAGGGTTTCAACAGAATGTTAGACTCCAACGGTCCTTTTTAGTCCAAGTTTATTATGTGTTTTAGGAGTGTAAGGAAGAATGAATGACTAGCCCAAAACGTGTGCCTAAGTACTAATCACTTGAGGGTTCCATCGGAATGCTAGACTCCGATGATCCTCTTCTTTCACAGTTGATAATTTTTTTTTAATATTGCGTTTGATTAAGAAAAGTCACTTGATGTTGATCGAGGTTTGATTTACATAGGTGAGAAAACGCATGGCAAACGGCAAATCAAATATCATAAACAAACAAGAAATTCAGAAACCCCACCCCTTTCAAACCAATACCCCTTTTCACTATTTATTTCTCGATTACATTTATAGAGCAAGATTCGATTGAAAATCAATAACAAAAATGAGTTAACATTGAGGGGAAAAAAGCATTACCCAAAGGAAGAGAAGCTTACGAAGACCCCTTTCAGGTAATGTGTTCCTCTTCTTCTTATGATTCAGTGGTTCTCCTTCCATGTCTTAGTTTATTTCTGCATAATTGTGTATGACTAAAAGAGGCTTAGCTCGTTTACTTTGAGTTTCAAAATCAAGACTCAGTGAACATGATTGAGTAATGATATTTTAGCAGAGCTTCACCATCGCTTTCTTTTCGTCTTTGAGAGTGAGCTCAGATGCTCTACTTATAGGGTGATTAGGCAAATGAAGATGTGTGTGGAATGGCGAGGAAAATTCCTTTTGAGCATGTGAAAAATTGTTAAAGGGATTGAGATAGTTGAGTTGTGAGTGTACGAATATGTTAGGGAGAAATTCTTTCTAGATCTTGCGGTGTCCAAATGGATACAAATAGGGGTAGATTAGGGATCCTGTGAATGATTTTTGTTTGTAGTGAAATTTTTGCAGTAGATTTCTAGAAGCCCTTGGATGGTCCTCTCAAATGTGTGACCTTAACCTGCAAGTTTTTAAATTATTGATGTAAATGAGTTTTTTTTATTTTGCTTCAATTGAACTCGGTAAAAATAGATCTTACTTTTGAATTTCTCTCTTTGGCTCTCTATACACTTAAACAAACTCAAAATAATTGTTATGTTTCTTGCCTTGCATGACCTTTGATGTGAACTTCTACCTTCTCTTAATAACTTCATCCCTTTGTTGTATGTGATTCTTGATGGAGAATACATGTGTATGTTTGGTTAACTGATCATGATGACATGTTGGTCGTGTGCTTTGTTATGTTTGCCTTGGTTGTCCAATTTGAATTAGTTCATTAGGAGGTATGTGGTCTAATGTGTGAGGTTAATGATGAACAAGTGATTGATATGCTTGAAAAACCTCATATTCTACTCAATGATTGTTAACTCTAACTTGTTTGTTTGTTTTTTCATGTGATGAATGTCTATACTTATGTAAGGGCTGCTGTAGTGAAGCCTTATCATGTTACCACTAATGCATTAGTGTGGCTCTGTTTTGTAGGCAGAGGTTAGAAACACAAGGGCTCCATGAAACTAAGCACGTGGAGTGGAGTAAGAAATAGAGTTTGTGAGCATGGAGGCCTAAACTTAGAGGGATCAAAGGTCCTTCATTCAAGGGATGCTACTTTAATTGTCATTGCTGAAACTTAGAACCTTAGTATCTTTATGTAATGCCTTCCCTTTAGGATTTTGCTTTGTATCATATAGTTTGGAAAGCAAACGTAATATTTTTTTTCCTTTTGAAAGTAAATGTAATTTGTTCTTTAAGTAATGAAGAAAAACATTGATTTTTGGTATTTATGCTTGTATCTTTACCTTCTAATCATCTAATGCATCTTATAGCTTAATAATGAATGAATTAAAAATAAGTCTAGAAGGAAACTTAGGACTCTCAATTCAATGGTCTTCAAAGCAACACCTTAAAGTTAAAAGTTCATCACCCAAAAGAAAACATGTAATTGGATTTCAGCCTTCTGACTTAATGATCCTTATTGAACCACCCTTTACAATAAACTTGTTATTTAAGGCCCATTCCTATTTGGATCTTCTTGATTTCAAAGTAGCTTGCATGCAATGTTACCCTAAAATACATGAATGAGATAATGTATGCAAATGCTCATCATATTTGATAGATGGTATGATAATGCGGTATGGCCAACATTTTAGGAGTACAAGGAATCCTTAAATGGGTAGAACATGATTGGAAATGCAAATGCCCTAAGTGGAAATAACATGGTAATTTGAATGAGAACCTTCATTAAGCTCTAAACATGATAAAAAGCTCAAAAATAATGAAATGGAAACCTATTTTACAATGCCAAACACAAGGTCTAGACATGGATGACTATGGACAAATACTTTTTTATCATATGAAAATCAAAGTATTTAAAATAAAATGGTATGAAGAGGAATGAGGGGAAAATTGGGGTATGACAGCCGCCCCTATTTAAATATCTTCTACTAGAGAATATAAAGAATGTAAATCTTCATATGATCACAGCGGGAGATAGTTAAATACTAAAAGACCCGGATTTTGTCTCTGAATGCATATGACATGATATGATATGTTATACATGGAGAAATATTTTTTGTTTTGGCTTGCTAGGGATCTGACGCGATATCAGATAAACCCTAGCAAGATGTTTTCATGATGGACGAAAAAAGTCCGATAGATATGTGGGGAAAGATGTAGATATATGGTGATGATGATCCACGAGAAATGAAATGGAAATGAAGTAGGTGAAGACTCATTGGTGACCATAATCATGATGGAGAATTTCACTTGGGAATATTGAAAGTGAGGGTCATCAACTGACAAGCAGACACTTCAAAGTATATGAGAATTCAGAAGATCTCTGACAAGCAAATCATCCAATCAAATATTTTGGAGGTTCATAATAACGAATTCATTCAACACACGATTCTGGATTTTTATAACAAGCAAATCATTCAATTAAAAAAATAGATATCCCTAACAAGGAATTTAATCAAGACAAACTCGAGAGCTTTCTTATAAGAAAGGCATCCACCCAAAAGAAAACATGGATATTCTTTACAAAGAAATTATCCAAGACAAAACTCGGGAGTTTTCTAACAAGAAAAACATCCACACACAAGGCTTTGAAGATTATTAACAAATAATTGAATCAAGACAAAAACATTGGAGTCTTTAACAAGAAAACATCCAATTTTCTAGTAATTCCTTAAAATGAAGAGTCATACTCTAGGAAACATCAGGACAAACAGGGTAATAAAACCTCTTTGTATGTGCTAACAAAGTTAGAATTTGATCAAAAGCATTTGTAACAACCAAATTCTAGCAGCTTGGTGCCAGTTACAATGGAACTTTAAAAAATGAGGCCAGTGACAACTGGAATATAGGGATGCCAATGACAATTGGAATTTTCAAATGATGCCAGTGGCAATCATAATTTAGGTACCAATTACAATTGGATTTTAAAGAGGAGTGTCAGTTACAACTGGACTTTAGAGACATCAATGACAATTGGAATTTAAACACAATTTGTCAATTACAATTGGACTTTAGAGACAATATCAGTGACAACTAGACTTTGGGTGCCAATGAAAATTGGATTTTAAGGGTGCCAATGAAAATTAGACTTGAAAACGGTGCCAGTAACAACCGTACTTTTAGGTACCAATGACATTTGGATATTAAAAATGAATGCCAATAACAATTGGACTTTGAAAAGGTACCAATGACAGTTGAATTTAAAGACGGTGCCAATAAAAACTGGACTTTGGATGCCAATGACAATTGGACTTTGAAAATGAATGTCGGTAACAACCCGACCTCGAAAAGGGTGCTAGTGACAATTGGACTTTAAAAGATGCATACTAGTAACAACCAGGCTTTCGTTACCACCAACAATTGGAGTTAATAATCGGTGCTAGTGACTACTGGACTCTAAATTATGCCAATAACAACTGGACTTGGGATACCAGTAACATTTGGATATAAAATGAATGCCAATAACAACTGGGCTTTGGAAAGGGTTACCAATGATAACTGGACCTTAAACGATGTCGGTAACAACCGGACTCCGGGTCAAGGGATAAAAATCAACAAAGAGACGTGGCTCAATGAAAATGAACATGAAGTACACTTTGGGCTATTCATGATTTTAATTTCTATGATATATGAATGACGGTGATATGCAAATGCTGACGCTATGCAAACTGAGAGTTTATAGAGGCTGTTTACGGAGGTTCTAATTTATCAACATCGATAACTCAAACAAGAGCTTGTGACATATGTATTCAAAGGAGAATCTATCAAGCTTGACATTTACAACTAGCCAAGGGGATCCTTTTGGAAGATCTATGGATTGTGCTAGCATGATTTCTCAGTACTTGTCTTGAACTTAATAGTTACTAACGTATGGAAAAGTATGCTTGAGCGATTTGAAAACATGGAAAGGATGTTCCCCTCTATGGATTATCTTTCCCAAATCCACTAGATCTTTGAAAAATGCTTACCTTAAAAGGATTTTAGAAACAGCCTGTAATAGTATGACCTTAACATGACTTACCCCAATGTTTTAAAATTTAAAGCGGTATGCCCCTGGCTAACAAAATCTTGGAATGGTAGGCTTCTGGTTGGCCTACCTTTGGAGGGTTGAACTCATTGAGCTCTTTCTAGTAGCTCGCCTTAGTCTGGGTCTTGAAGCAATTTGCTCTTGACCAACTGACTCTTGGGGTGATTAGCTCGGATTGACTGATACTTAAAGTGATTTGCCCCTGAATTGACTTCTTTCACATGAACAAGTTCTTCAACTGAGTGCATTTGTTGGGATTCCTTTGATGCTCAGTGTTGACTTGCAGATAAAAAATTTCATTCAAAAATGGTAATTTTAATGCAAATCTTATGCAAAACTTGAAATCAATCATTATTGAGATGATGATGATATATAGTAAACGAGCCAAGGATCATAACACAATTCTAATCTAGCCATTCATAGTGTGATAGGTGGTGTGATCAACACAATTGATCAGTAAAGATTGTTTGAAGTCAAGTTAACACAATCTTGCTATAGTATGCTTTCAAAATAAACCCTAACTCGATTAGGTTTTTTAATAGTTGTAACAAGGACTGGTTCACAATTTTTAAACAAAAATATATAAGGCTCAAATTTTTATTTTAACCCACCCCTTCTTCTTGATGAACTTCGGTCCTACGTTCATTTAATTCGGCATACCCATTCAAATCTCAAGAGAGTTTAACAGTGTCAAGGTAAAGATGAGGATTCAAGATGAAATTATGTTGAAATGACAGTCACCTTATTTTGTTTCTATTTGTTTTTGTTTAGGAATTGATGAACTTTATTTATTTTTATCCCTTGTTTTGCCTGAACCGCTTCTTTGAAGCTTTCGGTTTGCCGGGATGCCTTGATTTTTGCCTAAGTCGCCTTTTATGGTGTTCGACTAAGTGGGCTCTTTCTTTTTTCTTTTGAACCATTTACAAAGAAATTTATTATTTTTGTGAAAAGGTTATGACTGCCATATTATTGGTCATTGAGAAATAACCATTATAATTTCTCTTGGCTTTTCACGACATCTTCGACACTTTAAGATGTGTGCAAAGTGTGTGTTTGATCCTAAGGTGGGATGTTTTCTCTTGAAATTTAAATGCAAACTCAGATTAACTGAACAAAACTACCATGCCCCTAGTTAATATTAAGGGTTTTAATTCTGAAAGAAACACCGACCTCTAGGTACAAAGTGGTTGACTAGGGAATGTGATAAACTCTTTATCTCTCTAGTGTTTTGGAATTTGAAACAATTCCGTACGTCATCAGTAAGGTTTTAATTGAAAGCATACAATCTACAATTTTGGGTATTTCAATTTCATCATTATGCGCTTGTTGGCGTGGATGTGCTACTTGATTTGGCCGATACCCTGGTGCAAAAGCTTGCGGATAGACTGGGTGAGAAGGTTGTTGGTAAGTAGGGGGAGTCACTTCCTGGTAGGCATGCATAACAACAACGACACATGGTGGTAGATAGCATGTCATAGGTGTAGATGGTTGTTGATATGATAAAGGTTGTTGTGGTCTTATTTGGAGATTCCTCCCCTAGTTAGCATAGATGGCACTAATCTCTTCCTCCTTCTTCTTTTGGAATCCTACGGAGGACTTCTTTGTAGTACTGGAGGTTTTAGAAGCATTTACAATCTTTCCATTCTTCAAGCCATGTTCAATTCTCATGCCAACTGCGATCAGGTTAAAGAAACCCGACTATACATTTCCCACCATCTTCTCATAAAAGGCAGGCTGGACCGTATCCATGAAAAGGTCAACTAGCTCCACTTTTACCAGAGGTGGCTCTACTTGAGACACTACTTCCCTCCACCATTGAGTGTATTCCTTAAAAGATTCGATGTCTTTTTGAAACATAATCTGCAATTGTCTTTTATTTGTTGATATATCCATATTATATTTATAAGTCTTGATGAAGGCATTCGACAGGACTTGGAAACATTGAATGTGGCTCTGATCCAAACTCAAGTACCACTTTGAGGAAGCGCCACTCGGGTTATCTTGAAATCAGTGTATCATTAATTTATCATTCTCCACATCCGCATCCATCTTGCAGTAATACATTATCAGATGGCTCTTGGGGCAAGAGTGTCCCTTGTACTTGTCAAAGTCCAAGATTTTGAACTTAGCAAGGATTGACAGTCCAAACACCAGGCACGTTTATTTGGTAGCAGCTCCTTAGACCTTTTCTTCTTCCATAGCTCACACTCTCTTCTCAAGGATTTGACGAATCTCTTTCACACCCCTAATCTCTTCATTTCTCACATCATCATTCCAAATGACGGTCCAACAATATGGTAAATTTGAGATGGTCCTCGAAGTGTGGTAGAACCCTTGCATCGACAGTCGGGGGAGTAATCATGTGGATAACCGGGCATGTTTCGATGAGTTATGGTAAAGGTACCACATTCTGAGTTGATTGCACAACATATGGAGCTGCCTCTACTTACATAGTTGTAAGGTAGCCCTTAAGGTGGCCATGTATAAGGCACAATCTTTGCAGGTTGAGATTTGAAGGAAGGACATGAGATCTCTGAAATAATAGTTACTTGAGGAACTTTAAGCCTTGCTGTCAAATTTTGGAGCATCTCCATCATTTGGCTCATATTTCCTTTGATGTCATCGAGTTCCACCCTTACTTTGGCAACTTCTTGTTCTTGGTCAGCCATCCTCTGACGAGCGCGGGCTCGAGTGTTGTAGCGGTGTTGAGGATTCAAGGTGAAACGGATGAGGAAAAAGACGGAATGAGTTTCTTTGGAAAAATATGCATGCATGATGATGAAATGCGGATGCATGAATTTTTTTCGTATTTTGGCATGCAAAGAAAATAAGATGCATGTAGGATATGGGGTAACATGAGTAATTTAGAACACAATACTAGGTAGGTTTCCCTATATCGGATAGTTCTATGCTTTATATCCATATACTGCTCACAGGACATTTTGTAGGTTGATGGATAAGGTTCCTAGACTCATGGACCTTAATCGTATCAACGTCATGCAACAAGCTATCCGCTTTATGATAATAGTGACAAAAAGGTCTATTTTGGGTATGGTCTTAATGCTAGGCGCACAAGGAGCGGTCCTCGGAGACTAACACTATGCAACCCCCAAAACAGAATCTGATTCTAAGAGGGGTCCTAGAATCACAAACTCTTCATGAATCAATATTACGTAATAGGCTAGCCATCTTATAATGATATCTACGAAAAGGTCTACTATAGGGGAAGGCTTCATGCTAGGCACACAAGGATATGGTCCTTGGAGACTAACACTACACAACTTCCAATTATAAACTATATGTTCTCTCTTCTTTTTCCAAGCTCGGGTGTAGAGCTTTACTCATTATATCACCCTAGGATCCCACAAATAAACAAGAGGATGAACGTAGATAAATGAAAGAAGACAAATAGATAGACAAGTGTAAAGAAACCAATAAGTAAATCTAACATTCATCGCAAGTTAACTAAGTCAGGCTTGACTCTCTCTTTCATGGAGAAAATCATCCCCGGCAGAGTGGCCAACTATCGTACCTCGAAAAATATGATCCCTTGCGAAGTGCATGGCACGCTCGCGGAAAAATATGTTCAAATAGAGTCGCCACCAAACTTTATTTATTCCATTGAAGGAATAAGGAAATATAGATAAAAACTTTGAAAAGAATATGGTCGTCACAATCATATTTGGGTTCAGAAGTCGATTAAGCAAGGGAAAGGTATTAGCACTCCTCACGTCCGTTGTACCCAACGAGAACCTTTTAGTTAGATTTGTGATTGAATGTTTAACTTATATTAATTATTTTATTCGAGTAAACAAATATGTAAGTAGAAAAGAAAAGGGGTCTCAATTTTTTTTATTAAGGTGCTTAACAAGATTACGGGTCTCGCTCCTACGTATCATCTGGTAAAATGAAGAACTCAAAGCCTCATAGTTCGGGGTAGAAAAAAGTTTTGTTTGTTGGTCAATTTTAGCGAAAAATATTTTGTCTCAATCGACGGAACAACATTGTTTGCTACCCAAAACAAGGAGAGAAGGGGATGTTTACATCACATCATAATGGATTTACAAATCAACATTCGCGGGAAACGTCACTAGCTTACTCACACATTTGTGGATGAAACATTATTTTGCATCGTATGGAGACAAAATATCTTTAGATTAAAAGATTTTTACGATCTTACCGAGTCTAGAAAGAGTTTGATTGGTTGAATTTTTTATAAGTGAATGACGAATGTTTGATGAGAACAAGATATGAGTCCTGGAACCAATCGTTCAAGGGTTCCATCGGAATGCTAGACTCCAACGGTCCTTTTTAATTTGAAGTATTTTAGAAAATGTTTGATGGACAATAACAGCTCAATAAGAACAAGATGTAAGCCTTAGAATCAACTATCTTGCACATCAACCTTTGAAAGACTACTAGTCTATGAGTTTCAAATTCCCCGACGAGGACATCATGTTCATCAAAGACTGCAACATCTCTGGTACCGAGGAAGGACTAAAGCCTAGATCCCGATGGACATTTGTATTTGATGGAGCTTCTAACGCTCATGGCACTGACATTGGGGAAGTCATCACCTCCCCAAATGGTTTCCACCTCCCCTTCACCGCAAGGTTGTGTTTCGAATGTACAAACAATATGGCGGTGTACGAGGCCTGTATCTTCGACATTGAAGCTGCAATTGATCTTAGGATCAAAATCCTTGAAGTATACAAAGATTCGGCTTTGGTTATTATCCAAGTCAAAGGAGATTGGGACACTAGAGATTACAAGCTCACCCCTTACAAGGAGCATGTCCTGAAATTGATCCCTTACTTTGATGAGATTACATTCAACCACATTCCTCGAGAGGAGAATCAGCTAGCCGATGCATTGGAAACTTTGTCATCCATGTTTAAGGTCAAATGGAAGAATGGAGCACCATCCTTTCACCTCGACTACTTGGACGAGCCTACTTACAGTTTGGTGGCCGAAGATGAAGAAGACGATCATCCTTGGTTCTTTGACATTATGAGATTCTTATATAACCAATAATACACTATGGATGTATCCATCACCGACAAGAAGTATCTTCGGAAATTGTCATCCAAGTTCTTCTTAAATGGAGGTGTTTTGTACAAGAGAAATTATGATTCGGTTTTGCTAAGATATGTGAACAAGTAAGAAGCAAACCAGATTATAATGGAAATCCATGAGGGATCTTTTGGGACGCATGCCAGTGGGTAAACCATGGTAAAACGATCTTGAGGGCCGGTTATTATTGGATGACTATAGAGGTTGATTGCCACCGCTACATCCAAAGATGCCATAAATGCAAGATCTACACCGAAAAGATCCATGTGCCACCAATGTCGCTCAATGTCCTAACATGACCTTGGCCTTTTACCATGTGGGGCATTGATGTGATCGGACGCATAGAGCCAATTTCCTCAAATGGACACCGCTTCATCCTTGTAGCCATTCACTATTTCACAAAATGGGTGGAAGTAGTCTCCTAAGCCAATGTTATAAGACAAGTGGTGGCTCGGTTCATAGAAATAAATCATTTGTCATTATGGGGACCCAACAAGATCATTACTGATACTGGATCTAACCTCAATAACAAAATGATGAAAGAACTGTGCCGAAGCTTCAAAATCGAACACCACAAATCATCGCCTTATAGGCCCAAGATGAATGGCGTTGTTGAGGCAGCTAACAAGAACATTAAGAAGATAGTGTAGAAAATGGTGGAAACCTACAGAGGCTGGTACGAAATGCTCCTGTTTGCATTACATGGCTATCTTACCTGAATACGAACCTCCACTAGGGCAACCCCCTTATCTATGCGGTCCTGCCTATTGAAGTAGAAATTCCTTCTCTAATTATTTTGGCCGATGTCAAGCTTGATGGATCTGAATGGGTGCAAGCCCGATTTGACTAGCTGAACCTCATTGATGAGAAGCGTTTGACAGCCATCTGCCACAACCATTTTTACCAAAAGCGCATTAAGAGAGCTCATGACAAGAAAGTATTCACCCTCATCCTCAAGGCCGAATACCTTGTATTGAAGAAGATTTTTCCCATTCACACCGACCCAAGGGGAAAACGGACGCCAAATCAAGAAGGCCCATATGTTGTAAGAAAGGTCTTCTATAGAGGAGCCTTAATCCTTGAAACTATGGATTGTGAAGATCTTCCATCCCTCGTGAACGTGGATGTAGTCAAAAAATACTACGCTTAAAAAAAAGAGCTCGATAAGTTGAAAACCCAAAAGGGTGACTTATGCAAAAATGGGTATCCCGGTAGACTGAAAACCCGAAAGGGAGGTCTAGAAAAAATTAGGGATTCAACGAAAGCGAGAGGCTGCATCCCGCAAAGAATCTTTCTTCACTCCTCAACGAGTTAATTCAATGGTTTCCGTAGCAAGTCAATCTAGTCACTCTCCTTTTGAAATCAAGATCAAAGGACGACCAAAGACATAAATACTATAGTAGAGTTGGAATTTGGTTGAAATCCAAGATATTTCATTACCATTATAGTTTTTTCAATTGCTTTTCACAATCACCTCTTTTAGGAATTACTTCCTTTGTACAAAATCACTCATTTTGGGACCATTTATCAATAAAATCAATTCCCTCAATTGTTCTCAATATTTTATTTTTCCTGCTTTGTTTGCGAAGTGTGACTTTTTCTATAAAAAAATGATATTACATCGGAAATTTGTTGATAAAAAACTTTTTCAAACAAAAAATTTTAAAGGAAAAAAAACAACATCAAATTACTTCACTTTCATAAGTATCTAAAGGTGACCAAAAACATGTTTGATATCCCCATCCTAAAAGCGCCATACAGTCCTGTGGACTTGGCCAATCAAATTCTTCTCCGACAGAAGTCATCAGCTATTGCACCTAGTGCTTGCTTGGATATCGGAAATTCAAAAAAATTGGTACTGGAAAGTCATCACACTTTCCCAATCTTCTTTTCAAGCCCAATCATACTTGGCGCAACTTACAAACCCCGTATTCCCCTGTAAAAACCCAAGCATGCATCATCATCTCGCATACATGACATCATATCATAAGTATCTTATGAAAACTTATACTCAATTAATTCATCAAAGTTTGAAATTTCCCAACTGTTGTTAGGGATTTTCCCCAATAGAGTCAACATTCTATCTCAAAATATTTCCCCAAGCAGAGTCAGGTATTCTAGCTGTTGCTGGGAGTCATTGAACTATTTTTTTTCAAGTTTCCCCATAAAAGTCAGGTATTCTTAGCCGTTGTTAAGAATCGTCATTGTACTTCTTCTATCCTTAGAGAGTCATCACCACATTTTCATTCATCCCCATAGAGTCAAGTATTCTTAGTCGTTGTTAAGAATCGTCACTAAACTTTCCCTTTTCTTCAGACACGAGGTATTTTGGGTTTATTCCCTAAGTCGAGTCAATGTTCATATTCGTAGCTAGATATTTGAATTTCCTTCCCCATCATGAGTCAAGTATTCCAATCTTCATAAGGAATCATCACTGATATGCTCTTTTCCCTAACTAAGTCAAGTATTTCTAGCCGTCACTAGGAATCATCATTGAACCATTTGATTCTTTCCCCAACAGATGTCAGGTATTCCAGTTGTTGCTAGGAATTATCACTGAACTTCTGTATCTTCCTCAGTAGAGTCAAGTATTCTAGCCGTTTCTAAGAATCGTCACTGTACCTTATTGATAAGTTCATCCCCAGTCGAGTCAGGTATTCCAGTCGTTGCTAGGAATCGCCACTGAACGATTTCTTTCCCCCACAAAGCCGGGTATTCTAGTTGTCGCTAATAATTGCCATCGTACCTTGTTTATCTCCAGCTATGTCAGGTATTCCAGCTGTTGCTAGGAATTGTCACTGAACCTATTTGTTATTCCCCACTGACTCAGGTATTCTAGACACCGCTAAGAATCGTCGCTGAACTCACTTGGTCGATCCCTAGTAGATGTTAGGTATTCCAGCATTGCTAGGAATCATTACTGAATGTATATTTTACCCATCAGAGTTAGGTGTTCCAGTCGTTCCTAGGAATTACCTTCTTTTTCTCCCCAATCGTTACTAGGGGAAATTACCTTTTCTCTTTTACCGAGATGCTCATTCCCCAGCGGAGTTTCTTCCCTCCATCTCCTTGAGATTTTAAGATTAAAAGATATTTATGTTGCACGACCCGCATTGTTTGCATAATCATCATAACCTTACATAATCCCCAACAAATCAATTCATATCACCATTATACCCAGCAAGGCAAATCTCCGGTTATTCCTAATAGTATTTAATCCCTTCCTACCATGAATTTATTGGAAGTCATTTCTACCCATAACTTCAGGCCCAGGAAAATTAAATAGGGGCAGTTGTCATACCCTCGAATTTGACCTACCCCACATCATCTTCTTAAGCCTTAATCCATGAGCATACATATTATACATGTCATCTCATATGCATCAATCCACAATAATCCATAAATTCAAGGCATGGGATTCATCTGTGAAGAATCAAGCTCCTCAAGCCATGTTGAGGTGTGCTCAGGCCACCTTAACCCAAACTTCATCCTCAATCATCCCACAAACCTTAGAGTATCATTCAAGGCATCTCACTCACTCCACAAACCCAATTTGGGTGGTGAGTCCACTTTGAAGAAGCTTCAAGGTTCATCTGGTCACCCTAGGACCAAACCCTAGTTCTTGACCCTCATTTGGCTTGTACAAGTCATGGTTCACCATGGATTTTGACCATTCCATTGAGGATCCCTCAAATCCAAAGTTTTTACATGCCTCATACCCTTTAAACATCTCAACTTTACCCTTGCACCTCAAACCCTAATTCATTTGGCTTTGGTTCTTGATGAAACTTGTGGGTAAAGAAACCCTAATTTGAGGATCCCTTAATCATTGATCTTGCTCATTTTTTATCATCAAATCACCCTAATATTCACTCAACATCATTCTATGTCCATTACAACCAAAATCCGTCATTTAAACCTCCATTCAATCCATGTTACAAGTAGTTGATTTGTTCATGATTTTTCTGTAAGAACAAATTTAGTTTCTATAATGTATCTCTAAGATTTTGATGATAACAAAGGATGAAACAAAAATGGTACCCTAATGAAATTTATCTAAGTATGCAAGGCTCTAATCTAAATAGTCAGATAGACACTCATCAGATATAGAAACAAGTTCTGAGATATCACTTAGAAGATACGCAAGCAGAAGCTCTGATTCTAATCAACGTAAGCGGAAGTTAAACAAGAGATATCAGACACTCTGAATTTGAAGAACGCCTCTAGGATCTGAAGCCTCGCACTCTGATAAGAGCAAGTGAGAGAAGCTCTGAAGATAATCAGCAACAAAGCATCTATCTGAAGACACTCTTGCTGAATAGAGACTCTGATGTTCTAACCTTCTAACTCAGAAAGCTTATCTATGAAGGAATTTACCTATGGAAAGAATCTATTTCAAGAATAAGTTTATGACGCCCCTAATTTTTTTTGGAAAGAACACAGAGATTAATGACATTAATCATCCATCATTGCCAAAGATTTTGACTTTCAAACCATCAACGGTCTTTTCATCACTCTTATATAAAGGATGGAACGGCTCTCTAAGAAGATACAGAAAACACACGAATATATAACACTCATATCATTATTCATTCTCTCACACAAACTGCTATTCTAAAGTGTGAATAACTCTTTGCTTTTACCTTGTGTAATCTCTGCTTACCTAGAAGCACTAAGCATTACTGTAATTCTATTTATTTGCTGGAAAATTTCCACAAGTGACTTGTGAAGTCTGTAAAGTTGAGAGGGCTAAGAGAACCTTACTCTCTTAGACGATTGTTTGTGTAATCTTTCAAGATTAGTGGATTAAGTCCTTTTTGAAGGTGAAATCACCTTGGCCGGGTGGACTGGAGTAGCTTTGAATTTCAAGCGAACCAGTATAAAATTCTGTGTTGAATTTATTTGTTTCTACGTGTGTCTCTTTTCCAAAAGTTTTTATTCTCTAAAAAAACAATTCAAACCCCCCTTCTTGTTTTTCTCTACCTTCAATTGGTATCAGAGCTTCAGATATGTTATTTTTTTTCTAATCAAACACTTAACAGTGTAGAGAGATCCAGCGTGAGAAAAACACTATGGCCAACACCATTGAAAGAGATAGTTACAACGTTAAACCTCCAATATTTGATGGAGAAAAATTTGATTATTGGAAAGACAGAATTGAAAGTTTCTTTCTGGGTTATGATGCTGATTTATGGGACATGGTTACTATTGGCTACATACCTCCTATATCTGATGTTGGCGTTGCCATTACCAGAAACAAGACGACGGATGATAAGAAGCGCGACTTCAAGAACCATCACAAAGTCAGAACAATACTGCTGAATGTCATTTCCTACAATGAATATGAAAAGATCACCAACAGGGAAATTGCTAAAGAAATACTTGACTCCCCGAGGATGACTCACGAAGGAAACTCACAAGTCAAAGAAACAAAGGCTTTGGCTCTAATTTAGAAGTACGAAGCCTTCAAGATGGAGGACGATGAAGCTATAGAGGTAATGTTTTCTAGATTTCAAACTTTAATTGCAGGTCTCAAGGTTCTGGACAAAGGCTACACAACTGCAGATCATGTCAGAAAGATTGTCAGAAGCTTACCAAAGAAGTGGAGACCCATGGTCACCGCATTAAAATTGTCAAAGGATCTGAACAACATCAGCCTTGAAGAACTCGTTAGTTCCCTCAGAAGTCACGAGATAGAACTTGAGGAAGATGAGCCTCAAAAGAAGAACAAATTTGTAGGACTAAAATCCAGATTTGAAAGGCGTAAACCAGAAAGGAACAAATCCTTCCAAGCTGAAGAAGAAGACAATAACGACTCTGAAAAGGAAGACTCTGACGATGAAGAGGAGTTATCCCTTTTGACCAGAAGAGTAAAAAAACTATGGAGAAAAAAGAATAATAACTTCATAAGACCAACACCCAAGGGAGATTGCTCAGAATCAACTTCCAGAAACAAATCAAACAAAGAGGTAACACGCTATGAATGTAAGGAAACATGTCATTATAGAAACGAATGCCTAAAGCTTAAGAAAGAAAGCTCTAGTAGAGAAAGTTTCAAGAAAAACTCCTTTAAAGCCAAGAAGGGACTCATGGCCACCTGGGACGACACTGAGTCTAATTCCTGAAGAGGTATTTTCTGATCTTTCTCGCTCTGACCTTGAATCATGCCTTTCTGAATCTTTGAACTCATATCGAAAACTTAAATAAAAATTTAAAGCACTAAAAAGAGTTCTTGAAGGAACCATCGAAGAATGTGATAAGCTTGAGATAACAGTTTCAGAATTAAAAAATGAAAATTTAACTCTGACTAAAGAAAGAGACTCCATAAATAAACAATGTTTAAAACTTGAAGAAGCTTTATCTCAAGCCCCACAAACTTCCAACACAATGATATATGAATATGAAAAATCTTTTTAAAAGTTTCTGAAAAATGGGATAGAAAGAAGCAGAATGCCATCCATGACTTATGGAGTCAGTCAGAATAACAAAAGAGGTATAGGGTATGATCCTAGTGAAGATAAACCTTATACAGATGACAAACCCAAATCTCCTTTTTCTTATCACTACACACATGCACAATCATAACGTTTTACTAATGCTAGAAAACCCAAAGTTCTAAGAAACTCTGGGAAAACTAATTACAAAGGACCCAAAATATTATGGGTACCAAAGGATAAGATTGTTTATGTTATAGATATCTTATGCAGCAGAGTTAAGACACCAATCATGGTACCTGGACTCTAGATGCTCGCGACACATGACAAGAAGAAAGCATATGTTCCAAAGCCTGGAACTTAAAGATGCTGGCTATGTAGGTTTCGGAGGAAATCAGAAAGGGAGAATCAGAGGCTCCGGAACTATTGGTAATGGATTTTTTCCCTCTATATCTGATGTTCTATATGTAGAAGGATTGATGCATAACTTGTTATAAATAAGCCAATTAAGTGATAACAGTTATGATATAATCTTCAACCAAAAATGATGTAAAGCAATTAATCAAAACAATGGAACAGTTCTATTCACTGGCAAGAGGAAAAACAACATTTACAAAATAAACCTTTCAGATCTAAAAGATAAAAATGTTAAATGTTTAATGTCTGTACACGAAGAGCAATGGGTATGACATAGATGCTTGGGCCACATTAGCTTGAGAAAACTCTCTCAGCTAAATAAACTCGAGTTAGTCAAATGGCTACCTAAGCTGAAGTTTTCTTCAGATGCTCTGTGTGAGGCATGTCAGAAAGGAAAATTTTCAAAAACATCTTTTAAAAAGAAAAACGTTGTTTCCACCTCTAAGCCTTTGGAACTTCTTCACATTGACCTTTTTGGGCCTGTTAAGACAACATCAATCAATGGAAAGAAGTATGGACTAGTCATTGTTGATGATTTTAGTCGCTGGACATAGGTAAAATTTCTAAAGCACAAGAGTGAGTCTCACTCTGTATTCACTAGCTTCTGTTCTAAAGTGCAAAACATATTTGACTCTAAAATCATCAGAGTCAGAAGTGATCATGGTGGTGACTTCAAAAATAAGTTCTTTGAAGAACTGTTTGATTCTAATGGAATATCCCATGATTTCTCCTTCCCTGGAACTCCACAATAAAATGGAGTTGTAGAGAGGAAGAATAGGACACTCCAAGAAATGGCCAAAACCATGACCAATGAAACAAATGTGGCTAAGCACTTTTGGGCTGAAGCAGTAAATACAACGTGTTATATTCAGAATAGAATCTCTGTAAGATCTATTCTGGAGAAGACCCCCTATGAACTGTGCAAGGGAAGAAAACCCAACATTTCTTATTTCCATCCTTTTGGATGCTCATGCTTTATTCTTAATACTAAAGAACATCTGAACAAGTTTGATTTAAAAGCACAAAAAGGTATTATGTTAGGATACTCAGGACGCTCTAAAGGCTATAGAGTATACAACACAGAAACCAAAATTGTGGAAGAATCAATACATGTTAGATTTGATGATAGACCCTGAAAAGTCAAAGCTAGTTGAGAAACTTGTAGATTTGGAGATAACTCTTGCAGGTTCTGACAAAAAGACTAAGCATCAGAAGAAGCTGAGAAACAAAGTCCAGATACAACTGAAATCTCAACTATCCAGAAAAGATCAAGAAATCACCCAAACATCTCTGAAGATTTGATTCTGGAAACAAGGATGAACCTGTCAGAACTAGGTCAACATTCAAAGTATCTGAAGAAACTCCTATGGGATTAGTATATCTGATTGAGCCTACTTCCTGTGATGAGGCACTTCAAGACAATGATTGGGTTCTGGCAATGAAAGAATAACTAGATCAATTCTCAAAGAATTACGTCTAGGATCTTGTCCCAAAGCCTAAAGGAATTCATATCATTGGAACAAGATGGGTATTCAGAAACAAATTGAACGAAAAGGGAGAAGTAGTCAGAAACAAAGCATGACTGGTGGCACAAGGTTACAGTCAACAAGAAGGCATTGACTACAGTGAAACCTTTGCTCTAGTCGTCAGGTCATAATCCATTAATTTACTTGTTTCATTCGTTGTAAATCATTCCATCAAATTATATCATATGGATGTCAAGAGCGCATTTCTTAAATTTTATATATCAGAAGAAGTGTATGTTCATCAACCTCTTGGTTTTGAAAACTCTAAATGTCCAGAACACATTTTTAAACTGAAAAAAACAATGTATGGTCTAAAACAAGCTCCTAGAGCTTGGTATGAAAGACTAAGCAACTTTCTTCTGGAACATGATTTTATTAGAGGAAAGGTTGACTCTACACTCTTCTGTAAAAACATTAGAAATGATCTCATGATATGAAAGATATATGTTGATGATATAATTTTTGGTTCAGCTAACCCCTCAGTTTGTCTAGAATTCTCTAAGTTAATGCAGGCAGAAATTGAAATTATCCTGATGCAAGAACCAAAGTTCTTTCCGGGAATTCAAATCAATCAAGCTTCAAAAGCTATTTATGTATATCAAAGTAAATACATAAAAGACATTCTGAAGAAATTCGAAATGGCAGAATGCAAACCAGCCAAGACACCCATGCATCCAACCTGCATTCTGCAGAAAGAAGAAGTTAGTCAAAAGGTTTGTCAGAAGCTCTATCGTGGTATGATAGGCTCTCTTCTCTATCTGAAGGCCACACGTCCTGATATTCTTTTTAGTGTATGTCTTTGTGCCAGATTCCAATCAGATCCAAGGGAATCCCATTTAACAATTGTTAAAAGAATCTTGAGGTATCTAAAAGGAACTCCTAACCTTGGCCTGATGTATGAGAAAACATCAGAGTATAGGCTCTTTGGTTATTGTGATGCAGATTATGCAGGGGACAAAATGGAACGTAAAAGTACATCTGGGAACTGTCAGTTCTTGGGAAACAATCTCATATCGTGGACCAGCAAAAGACAGCTAACCATCGCTCTGTCTTTTGCAGAAGCAAAATATATAACAGCTTCACTATGCACTACTCAGATGCTCTGGATGAAAAATCAACTAGAAGACCTTCAGATTTTTGAGAGTAACATTCCTATCTTCTATGATAATACTGTTGCCATTTGTCTAAGTAAGAACCCTATATTGCATTCCAGAGCTAAGCACATAGAAATAAAACATCATTTTATCAGAGACTATGTTCAGAAAGGGGTAATATCCTTAAAATTTATTGATACAGACCATCAATAGGCTGATATTTTTACTAAACCCCTCGCTGATGATAGATTCTCATTTATTCTGAAACACTTAAAAATTGAAAATTGCCCAGAATAAACCAAATGTGCTTCTCTGAAATTGCAAAATAAGGCTCTGAAATTAACATTTGGTATCTGGATATGGCTCTGATACTTCTACCAGTTAGGAGTCATCTGAATCAGAAATCCTCAGGATCCAATCCCTTGGTATTCTTGAAGATCAAATAGATCAACACGTGGGGTATCTTGCGTCTAACCTTGGATCTTCTAGATAGTTGTCTTGCAGAAATCAAGAGGCAGACCCTTGAGATCTCCTCGAGCAGTGTGATGATTTGGGGATTAGACGTCCATCATGGGCTGTAATCATGTCTCCCCTAAGCGTGTCAACTTGGTTAATGTGCATCATTAAAATTCTAACTTCTCAACTGCCTCTATCGTTGTCATTTTGCATGCCCTCTTTTGTGTATTTATAATTTTCACAACTCATAATTTCACACTTTTTACACTCACTACCTACACAAACCCCTTTTCTCTCTCAAGTTCATCATCATCTTCCTCAGTTCATCATCATCTTCAGCAAAGTTCATCACCTAGTTCATCAAGTTCTTTATGGACGCTCAACAACAATCTGTCTACAACTATTCTCAGCAAATGGAATCAACGGAACAAACTCCCATTTCTTATCAACAAACAATTGCTACAATTGGGGTTGTCTCTACCCCAATCTACAAAGAACTGCATATTCTGGATTGTGAACCTCATATTCATCTTGCCACTCTATTTGACAAGCTTGAAGTCCTGTGTGAATCGCTGGTAGATTTTGACAACATGAAGCAAAATGGAATAGACCTCCCTGAAGAACTGAGAATGCAAGGGTGGGAAACCTATTTCAAAAGACTTTATGGTCCCGTCTACACCTATCTGGTAAAGGAGTTCCAGCGCTTCGTAGACGCAGATGACCACTACATCGTCTCGTATGTTTTGGGGGTCAAGATGGTAATCCCTGAGAAATTCATCGTCTCTCTTCTGAATATGGAAAAGACAGGAGGAAGAAGGATCTATAACATCAATCCTAGGCCAAATTACATATCCCAGGAAATTTCCCCAACCATCTTTCAACAGAACGCTGAAGGCAACTCCTCCAAAAACAAAGAACTTCACCCAAACCTCCGACTCTGGCTGAAGATCATTATGGGCACCATCCATCATCGCCCAGCCTCTAACTCTTCTGACTACATCAACACAGATCATAAGTGCATACTCTACTGCCTCCACAAAGAGCTAAAACTGAACTTGCCAACACTGCTCTTCAAATACCTCAGAGACTCTGTCAGGGATACTAGAAATAATATGAAGCCCAGAACCTACATACCTCTGGGAAGACTTATCTCCGATGTTCTGATCGAGAATGGGCTAGTGGATCACCTGATCCATCCCAATCTGATGGAGGATGTCACAGTTGACATTGGAAGACCTCTAAACGCTCGCAATTTGAAGAGCATGAGGGTGATTGAGCGAGTCAGGGTGAAACCATCTTTAGATACCTCCTGGGAAGCACTCAAGGATCATAGGAAGATTCTCAACGACCTCTACCTCTTCTCCAAGATTGATCCTCTGGAAGTGGTGGCCAATTATCTGAAGGATCTTGCAAGCCAAGGAGTTGTCATCTTAGAGTTCTCAGTGGATTGACCGCCTGAGCATCCAGCAAACTTCATGAAGAGGATACGAGAGCCTTCTAAGAAGTCAAAGAAGGCCAAGAAGGAAAAACTGGGAGAAACTTCTGGGTCAAGACCTCCTGTCCCTCTGACTAATTCACAAAGTAAGTTACTGCCTCCTTCTTGCTCTGTCAATTTAAAACAAATTGCTTCTTCTCTTCCCCAAACCACTCTTATCTACACCCAATCTAAAACCCCACCTTCTACCACTAAACCCTCTAACACTCCAACCTCATCTTCTACACCTTCCTCTCCATCCTACTACGTTCTATCATCAGACTCAGAACCGTCTGACCCTCAATCCCTCACACTAGCTCAGCTTTAGGCTCGGGCTCTTGCCTCACAACCACAACCTGAACCAAAAACTAACACTCCTCCACATGAACCACAAATTCCATCATCATCTGAACAACCACAAACACCACATCTGAACAACCACAAAATCTACCACCTGAACAACCAACACCACCACCCTCTACTACCCCCACCATACCACCCTCTGAAGACATCACCTTCCCTAACACAACCCAAACACCACCATCGTCCCCAAACTCTTACCCAGATCATACCTTCCCCGCCTTAGAAGAAGCATTGCTTTATTTGCTGAGTCTTCGGTGGAGAAGATCAAGTCTCTGTCTGTAAACTCCAGTATCAATGATGATCCCTTTGAAGTAAGGATTCACTGGAACAGAGTGATCAGATGGATGACCTCTGAAGCCGTCAAACTGAAAGGCCTCTTTGAACAAGTCCGCAAGACTTTGTCAGAGATGCTGGAGAAAGGCTACATGCACGTTTAGTTAAAGAGGCTAAGGAAAAGGCCAGAAGAGAAGCAGAAGATTAAGATTTCCTGAAAGAGGAGCAACGACTTAGAGAAGTTGAAGAAAAGGCTGTTGCTGTTGCTGAAGCTGAGGCAAAAGCAAAAGCCGACGCTGATGAAGCAGCATGCATAGCTGCAGAAGAAGTTGTCAAGGCCAACGCTGATGCTCTGACTCAGGGGGAGTAATCAAACTCTAACTTCGCCCCTCTGGTCCTGAAAACTCTAGAAGAATTGTAGAAGGAGCAATAAGTTGTGCGCGCAAGATTGGATTACCAGGACTCCGTCAACAACAACATTCAGAACCTATTGACTCAACTGCTCTAAAGGATGCCTCCGCCTCCAAACCCTTAGGCACTTAGGACTCTTTTGTTACCTTCTTCTTATGTTTTCATTTTATTTTCTGCTATGTGCTCTCTTTCTGAATTTTTGCCTATTTGTACTTGTTTTTCTCATATATATAAATTTTGTTTCTCGCTTTATTTTCTGTCTTTTTGAGTCTGCCAAAAAGGGGGAGAACTAATACAACTCTAATGAAAATATATCTAAAACCTCTTGATGTACTACGAATATTAAATATCTTAATGCTTTATGAGAACTAAAGTTATGCAGGATAACAAACAAACTACCACACAAGGAAGGTCTGGTAAGAACTTCTGAGAAACCTGATGATCCAACTCAAGAGGAGTCCTTTATTTTTATCTGACTTTGAGATATTATTTTGATTACATCACTGTTTCATCATCACTCTACTTTTTTGTCATCATCAAAAAGGGGGAGATTGTAAGAACAAATTTAGTTTATACAATGTATCTCTAAGATTTTGATGATAACAAAGGATGAAACAAAAATGGTACCCTAACGAAATTTTTCTAAGTATGCAGAACTCTAATCTAAATAGTCAGATAGACACTCATCAGATACAAAAACAAGTTCTGAGATATCATTTAGAAGATACGCAAGTAGAAGCTCTGATTCTAATCAACATAAGCGGAAATTAAACAAGAGATATCAGACACTCTGAAATCGAAGAACGCCTCTAGGATCTGAAGCCTCGCACTCTGATGAAATCAAGTGAAAGAAGCTCTAAAGACAATCAGCAACAAAGCATCTATATAAAGATACTCTTGCTGAATAAAGACTCTGATGTTCTAACCTTATGATTGTCGCATCCGCGAAAAACAACCGGCGGGAAAATGAAACAACAGAGCCGCCACCGTGCGTTATTTATCCCAAAAAAGGGAAAGGAAATGCTCGAAGTAAACCTGGAAAGGAAATGGTCTTACGACCGGAGATTACAGGGATCGGGAGTCGGTTATGCGAAGGGAAGGTATTAGCACCCCTACGCATCCGTGGTACTCGACGGGATCCACGCTCAGAAAGATAGGAGAAAGGTTGCTAAACACTGCTCAAAAGAATGCACACACACTGGAATAAAACACAGATGAAAGAAAAGGGGAACGGGCTCGCTAGGATATCGCATCCTATGCCTACGTATCTCATCTGTAATGAGAATCAGAGCTACCGTAGTTCGGCTAACGCACGCCGAAACAAAACACAACATAGGAAACCGACTGCCAATTGCTGGACTTACGTCAGACTCCACACAAACAGGCAAACATGGAAACCGAATGCCAATCGCTGGACTTATGTCAGATTCCAACACAACACAAAGGGGTTGAAAAAACTAGAAGGGAGCCTGACTCGAGCCTAATAGTTATCATGCAATCCACAATGGTCCTAGGTTGAGGTTTCTATCTAACTTGCACAGGGAGCAAGCTATCCTAAACAGCACAGTCAAACAAACACAAGCACAATAAACAAGCACACACACTATATGCAAACAGTTTGGGCTCACACAAGGCTAGGCTGCAAAAGCAAACCAACTGGAATGGGGTGTTTTTAGCTCTTAACCCTAACATTGAGAGTTAGGGTGAAGCAGATGAAATGGGAAGTGAGGGTAAGACCTCACAGCTTTTATCCCTGGCCTGGGAGAGCTTGACTCAAAATAGAATGTGTGGGAGTTCAGAATGTAGGAACTCTTCTCCACAAGTGACTGACACAACATGATCTTGGGTTATTATCCACAATGCATCAACACAAGGTGTGTGAGCAAAGTGAATGACACACTGAGTAGCAGGAGATGGATTACACATCTCTTTTATCTGCCAATTACCTCCTAAGAGGTCTTTACCTGCTTGGCACAAATTTAAACATTCACAAGCATTGCCTCTTAAGGAGGGCTTCAGACAGGTGCCTGCCCACATAACAAGACATGTCTTCCAGATTACATGAAGTCAGAGAGTTATACCTAGGTGGTAAGCAAACCACAAGCCAAGCAAAAGCAAGTTCAAAAGAACTCAAAGCAACTTAGGTACCTGTGAAAAATCTAAACTAATCAGTTCAACTATACAGACAAACAATCAACAAGCAATAACAAACAGACAGACAATGTTCACAGTGTACAAGTTACAAGGCAAACTCAAATGAGTTAGCATAAACCTACAAAACACACAAGTGTTAGTAATCAAGAGCAAACATCAATGCTGAAATGTGGAAGCATCATCAACTATGGACTTGGAAGTTCAACCTGAAATCAAAGCTCAAACATAAGCCACAAACCACTAGGTCAAAGCCTAGGGTCAAAGATGGAGAAAAAATTCAAAACAGAAGCTGAAATTTAACATGAATCAACTTCAATCACATCTTGACACATTCCAAAAGGTCTCACATCAATATCATTAACCAAAAGCATTTCATGATCAATTGAAGTTCAAAGTAATTTTAAAGCTCAAATGTGATCAACCAGAATGAAAAATCTCAATTAAATCAGAAATGAGTCCAATAATTCCAAGAAAATTCATGATCAATCAAGACATTCATGATATGCATCACACAAAAAATCAGAAGCATTGGACATCATTTGGCATGGCAAACTCATCATACAAGTTGAACATCAAAAGGTGTGACACAAATTGTCACACCAACTTAGAACAATCATAAAACAGAATTGGTAATTGATAAAAATGCCAAATCAAAACCAAAATATCAAGCAATGTGTCTAGTTATAGCATGCAAAATTTCACATTCATTGGATCAAAGACAAGCATTTCACAACATGATAACCAAGGAAATGTCAAATAAGGGCACATGTTCAATCATTCTAGCACAAAAAATTATCTAGCCAAGCACAACTTGCATTTTATTAATCACAAAAAGTTAGACAACATGAGGAACACAATGCAAAAAATTAGAGGTCATTTGGATCAATTTTCAATTTATGGTGATTTTTAAAAGTTGAGAAAAATTTGAAATGAAATGTGAAGCAAGCATGGCAAATGATGGAAAAGAGGAAAATACAAGGCGCTTAGAAATGTCCTGGCCAAGAATCGAACCGGTACCAATTTTGAAACTACCAGGCGCGCGCTTCAAAACGACCGTGTTTTGATGTTTAAACCCTAACACGCGCGCTATGCATGGCATTTGAAATCCGCAGGTAATCCTCATGCGTTTCCTAACTAAATCCGTAGGAAAATCCCCAGCAATTCTGGAAAACATATGAACTTCATGCAAACACGATGAAGATCATGAAGATCTTCATCCAATTTTCCAGATTTTTACCAAATGTTCCAGAAATGAAAATCAAGCATATCAATCAAATCGCCACGCATCATACATCAAGAATCCAACAATATTTCATGCAAAAACAACATCACACGCACAGATCGAAGAAATTAAAAATCAACATCAAAACTTGAACTGCATGGATCTTGCTCAAAACAGCACCAAATCACTTCAAATTTGTTCCAGAATTATCACCAAACCATGATCTATTCAACTAGCATAATGAATTGGAGAATTAAAGAGGTCGAAAAACTGACCTCTTGATGCACATAATTGGATCCACGTGCTTCCAAGGTTTATGATGCTCCAATTCTTCTCCACACTACTTCATGAAGTAAATGATGATGAACTGGAAGCTTGAATGCACACGAATCTAGCTCAATCTTCAATTGCCATGGATGCTTCACTCTTTGCACCTAGCTCAAACAGCCACGATTTTCCTTGAATTCACGTCCAAATGTGCTCAACAATACCTCAGGATGATGAATGGATCAAGGAAGAGTGCTTGTGTTTGAAGAATTTTGCAAAAAAAATTAGAGAAAAATTTGGAGAATTTGTGAAATCTAGATCTGAAATTGTAGCTTCTGATGAAAAACAGTTATGATTAAGTACTTATACCTCACGCTAATCATGTTTAACAACAACTTAAACCAAATGCAAGTGTGATTAGTGAGTTGGAAGGTGTAAGTGCAAAAATGAATTTTCTACTTCATGCACCTTCATGCACGTGAACAGTGCACATTCTGGCCCAAAACCCACTTAAAAACATCCCATGCAAGGTTTGAAATTGATTTGGTATGCTCATGATCATTCAAAAAGAGTTTATGAAATTTTCCCAAAAATCTTCATGAGTGCACCAATGATCATGCAATGAGATTTCATGCCATATGATGATATTCTTGGAAAATACATGTTACAAGGATCAAAATGCAAAAAGAACCACTCATTTTGGAGTTTTGGTTTGAAAGTTATGTCCATTTGAATTTTCAAACACACTTTGCCATGATTGGACCATATATCCTCAACCACACATGAGAAATTCACGATCTTGGACTTTTTGGAAATGGGAGAGAAAGATTTACAACTTTCATGTTCAACAAAATTTCATTTAAAGCTTTCTTGATGATGTAATCTTGAGTTGAAGTTGGTCCAATATCTTTCCATTTTTGGAAAGTTCACATTATAGGTCACTTTCTATTTTTGGAAAGTCTTGATCTGACTTCAAATTCTTCAATGTTGATGTTTGAAATGTCAAATGAGACTTGTTTGGACATGAATGAGGCATCTCTGATCACTTCCCACCTCCAAATCTACAGTTGACTTGGCAGTTGACTTACATTTGACTTGATCATGCACAGATGATTTTGAGCCTCAACCACTTGATGAAATGGCTCCAAAATGAAACCCTAGCTTATACAAGCTCAATAAAATCATATGATGATCTCCATCTCAATAAAGACCTCACCTCCTTGCAAAACCCTGACTAATAGAATGCAACTGATTAGGGTTGACCAGAGGTCAGAACCCTAATCCCAAGGAACATGATCAGGCACAACGAACCTCTTGGTGATGATAAAACCATGATGATGGTGATATACTCTGGAAAATAAGATAACACTCAACCTCCTTGAGGAACCCATAAACCCTAATTGAAGCACAAACCCTCAGATGGCTAGTGATCAATTCATGAGACTCTCAAGCTAGAATCTTTTAACCTCTCTATTTTCTGAGCAAGACTTAGGAGGATGACTTGCCTATTATCCCATGATATGCAATATGCAATGCCTAAAGTCTTACAAAATGAAATGCAATATGCTAAGCTAGTCCCAAGAGAGGAGGGCAAATTTTGAGGTGTTACAGCTGCCCCTATTCAATCCACTGTGAACCTGTTGCTATGAATAGCCTCGGCTTTCAGATGAGCAGGGTGAAGAGTGATTGAATACCAAGAACAGACGAACAATTTGCGCTCTGATGGGAAATAATTAACAATGCCTGTCAGAATCGGCGAAGAAGCAATCTCAAAAGAAGAATCCGTCTGGTACGGAGAAATTCGGCTTGAATATCGAACAGAAATTTGACCTGGATACCAAAATAAATGGTAACCCAGGGACCATGGCCTGAACGACGCTCACCAGTCTGAATACTGAGCATCGGAATATGAGAGTATTAATGTCGGTCTGAACACCGAGAGATTGGCCTGAATGCCACTTCGGTCTGGATACCACTTCAATCTGGATACCACCTCGGTCTGGGTACCACTTCAGTCTGGATACCACTTCGGTCTGAATATCGAACGAACGGCCTGAACGCCGCAAGCTGCATCGATCTGAACTTCGGAAGCTTCTTCGATCTGAAAATCGGAAACTGGCCTGAATGCCACAAGTGCTTCGACCTGAACGTCGAAAACTTCTTCGATCTGAAAACCGGAAACTGGTCTGATTACCCACCTCGGCCTGAACACCGGAAAACTGGCCTGAGTGCCACAAGCTACATCGATCTGAACTTCGGAAGCTTCTTCGATCTGAAAATCGGAAACTGGTCTGAATACCCACCTCGGCCTGAACACCGGAAAACTGGCCTGAGTGCCACAAGCTGCATCGATCTGAACTTCGGAAGCTTCTTCGATCTGAAAATCGGAAACTGGTCTGAATACCCGAAAAACTCTGCATGCCTGTCAGCATCGGCAGAAATAAGGGACAGTGATAAATGAGGCGGCACGCATGCCAACGACCCAAGCAGGGGATAACAAGCCATGAGCCTGCTATCCTCTATTCAATCCTAGCAAACGAACAATTTGCGCTCAGCTGGGGTTTTTTCTCTCTTTACTTTTTTTCCTTTGAATCCCAAAACTTCTTGAATTATCCTTTCCATCTCCGTCTGACATAAAATTTTCCCCCAATATCGCACTACTGGGGAATACTGTTGATTCAACATCACGATACCAAACTCCTCGGAGTAACATCTTCACCCTCGGGCGAAACCACCTCTCAAACAGTAACCACGGCTTGAGACTAGCTTATGCTTACAATGCTGATGCATGCTGATGATTTTTAGCGTAATGCTCCATAATTATGGAAATGCTACGCAATTAGCTATGCAATATGCTATGCTTATCTATATGATGAATGCAAAAAAAGTATCCCCCTCAAGGGGCTCTTCTGGGGAGCTCGAGGCACTCTGTTGAGGAACCCACTAACACTCCAACCTCCACCCTACTGGGGAATAGCGCTGCTGCTGGGAAATAGGCCACCCTCGCTAGGGAAATAGCAACCTTCAGGCCTGGCTGCTGAGGAAACCGATCTAAAACCTGTTGGGGAAACCAGGAAAACCTGGCACAGAACACCTGTCGACTCGTCGAACCCTGGTATTCCACATCTAAACCCAGTATCCGCTTTCCACTTTCGAGAGCTCCCAGACTCGTCTGGACTTTTCTGATTCATCACCTTGTATTCTTGACTCCTCCGCACTCGACAGAGATCGAACTCCTCGGATTCATACAAACTTCCCAGTCCTCAGACTTTGAAGAGTCTTCTTGATTAATATCCAAGATCATCGTCATCCCTCGCCGTCTTTCCATCATTCCTAGGTCCCTGATTGGACTCCGTGGGGATCCTTTTGCCAAAACTTCTCATCACAACCTGCAAGTGAGTGAAAATATCTAGCAGCACCTGCAAAAGAGATCGTTAGACAAAAACGTGCCCCAGGCGTGCCAAGATTTCAACACCTGAGTCACTCAACCTTCCAAATAAGATTTCAAGTTTTCAATCTTATAAACATGCATTGGAAGGAACCCGTATGTCTTAAAATGCAAAGATTCTTTATCACAAACAATTGGATGGTTTTGCAATCAAAGCGGTAATGAAAACAAAAACAAAATTATTTGACTGAATATGCATTTTATTAATTGAAAAGGTGTGGCTCATGAATGAGCAATACAAAGGAAGCAATTCCTGAAAAGAGGTAATTGCGCACAAAAGGAAAAATCTATCCTAATGGCAATGTGAAACCGCGATCTCATCGAGTTCCAACTCGGTTACACCCCATATGTCCTCAGACCCTCCGCGCTTTCTGCCTTCTGAACAAGACGTTTCCGACTTATCCCTGCGGGGGATTTATCCATGTCATATCCAAAGCACAAACGATCATGCTAGACGCAGTTATTCGTTTCAATCCCTCTTTTGCCTGGACCGCCCCCTCGGGTTTTCAGTCCACCGGGATACCCTTTTTTTGCCCAAGCCGCCTTTTCAGGTTTTCGACTTGCCGGGTGTACATTTTTTCTTTTTATCCCTAATTTTTGCCCGAACCTTTTTCTCTTTTTTTTTTAGTTCGCCGGGATGCCCTTTTTTGCATGGACTCTTTTGTTCTTTTCGTCCAGCGGGTCTCTTATACGAAGTATTTTTTAACTGCGTCTGCATTCACAGGGGATGGAAAATCCTCGCCATCCATGGTCATTAACAACAAGGCTCCTCCAGAGAAAACCTTCTTGACCACGAATGGACCTTCATAATTGGGTGTCCACTTGCCCCTACGATCATTTTTAGGAGGAAGGATCCTCTTCAGCACCAAATCTCCTACGTGATAGACACGAGGTCGCACCTTTCGGTCAAAAGCACGCTTCATCCGCTGCTGGTACAACTGCCCATGACAAATGGCCGCCAGCCTCTTTTCCTCAATCAGGCTCAACTCTTCATACCGAGTCCTTACCCATTCAGCCTCTTGCAACTTCACGTCCATCAGGACTCTCAGCGAAGGAATCTGAACCTCAACCGGTAGCACCGCTTCCATCCCATACACGAGCGAGAAAGGTGTTGCCCCAGTAGATGTACGCACCGAAGTTCGATACCCATGCAATGCAAACGACAACATCTCATGCCAGTCCTTATAGGTCACAACCATCTTCTGCACAATCTTCTTGATATTCTTATTGGCCGCCTATTGAAAAGTATATCTTCGGAAAATATTTTATATCGTATCCACAGAGATTGGTTGATATTATCGCCGTTCTATAATTCGATTTGTTGTAAGTTTAGAAAGTAACAAGGTTGTTTTGTTTGGAAAATTATCTTGTGAGTAAATGTCACTAAAAATAGTAGAATGGTTTTAGTCAAATATAGAAGCTTGGAAAGATTGGAGTTCACTATTTCAAATGCTTATGATTCCTTATGATAAATAAATAGATTCAAGATTATTGATGATGTTCAAGTATCCTCTCAAAGTCATTTATGTCTAAATGATATTGTGATAATCAATATATTGATCCTTAGACGATCTCTCCACCTAACTATCAATATAGCAATCTTTAATGTTTAATACCAAAGAAGAGTAATGAGTAAATCTATCTCTACAACTTATTCACTACTTGAAAATCTGTTTTATTTCAAGACTCAAATAATCTCTCTCGACAACTACTCAAATCTGGTTTTCAACTTAGGGCAAAAACAGTATTCAATACATCAACAATCTTTATCATATATATAAATCAAATGGAATACATAAACATATGAGAATAGCTACTACCTCCAATCTTGACAAAGGGGAGTTTAGCTCCTCATCATCATTGTTACAAAGCAGAAAGTTCAAGAAGAAAAACTCTGTTTTTCTCTCTTACAAAAAGCTCTCAATATCAATGTCAATAGTGTAGTGTATGAATGAATGTGAATAATGTATTTTTCTCTCCTAAAAGAGTTGACATTTCCTTAATTGATCATTTCCATCCAAAGCAGAAAAGCTATCCCAAGGCAGACACCAAAATGGCAAAACCAGCTGGCCTTCAAAACAGCACTTTTGACCCAAAAATCAGTTTGCTGGATTCGCAGGGTTCGCGGGGCGAACTTTGTTCGCGAGGTGAACTGATGCTGTCTCATTCAGTTCACGGGGCGAACTTTTTTCGCGAGGCGAACTGAAGCTGCCTCAGTTTCCTTGCTTTGCAAGCTTCATCCAAAATCTTCCATATTATGATGCTGCAATCCAAAGCTTTCTCATCCAAAAATTCTACAAAACTAACAAATATGTGAAATAACTATTCAAAACAAAATAAATTAAACCTAATTGCATTTATACAAAATAGTGAGAATAAAAGTGTGTAATTACATCAAAACTTGGTAAAAGGGACCAATAAAATGATATAAAAAGTAGTACCAATTGGTCCCTAACAACTCTCCCCAACTTAGCATTTTTTTTGTCCCTAAACAAAAGTTTCCACCCTTACAACCAAAGCAATGACACAAAAGATTGAAACAAGGATTTACCAAGGACATTCAAATGGTTCAAAAGCGTTTGGCATTTTCTCAATTCACCTATCTCAATTCTAGACAAAACATGAATAAGGGAAATGGTAAAGTGCAAAAATCATTCCAAGGAATTCAAAGCCATATATGTCAAAATTGGATCAAACTTACACACACATCATAATAATGATGAATAATATTAAGGGTTACTTTCACTCATCCAAGCAATTAAATCAACAACAACTCAAATCATGCGGTTATCACAACAAGTACCAAATCATGTGAAAAACGAGAATCAAGAGGTCTTTCAAAGGTTGTAATGTGGCTTAGGTTACAAGAAAGGATATGATTAAGAGAATTCAACCAAATTGCCTATCCTAAGGGAGCATTTTCAAATATTCAACTCTACACACTTTTCCTTTCTTCGATCCCTATCTTTTTCTTTTTCTTTTTCTTTCCACATCCACACAACCATGAGCATTTTTTTTTATATGCTCAATGGTTTCAAGGGTGATTTCTTTTTCTTGTTTCTTTTCAAATTTTCACCCTTTCATAAGAAACTCACTTTTCCAAGTTTCTCATCACTTCTCATTTTACTCTCCCCAACTTAGGTTTCAAAACCAAATTTATTAAATAATGCTCCCTACTTAGAAATAAGCAAAATGCAAAATTTTGTAAACAACTCGGTTTGAGGTTTCAACTGATACGAAAGAAATTAGGATTCATTTATTCCACAATTTTCAATTGATTTTACAATGATCAATAAAATGAATCCTAAAATAAGCTCAAAGGGGTTTAACTAAGGATTATTCCTCACAAGGTTAGTTGATTCAAACTTTTTGGTCAAGTGGTTTTTCTCACAAACAATGCCTCTATCATTTTCAAAATTTTCACACAAAAATAGATTGATGCATGATTTAGCATGATAAGAATGAGTTAAAATAATGCTCGGTTTCCCGCTTTTTTAGTGTACAATGGAAAGCCTCCTCACAATTGGTTAAGTCCTATTTTGATTCAAAAATGACATATACTTCAATGAATTTATGACATGGAATTTGCACACATCATCAAACTACTCATGTTAAGTCTAGAAAGCGATAAAGTGTACCTTGAAATGTCGACACTAATTCTTATCATCACCATTCGAAGTGTCCTATGCTTCTTTCTTTGCGATCATTTCTCGGTTGCTTTAAGATTGACTTAAGAGTAAGAACAATTAAACAACAATGTTGGTAAATCAATTTGATTGTAACACACTTAAATTTCAAAAAGTATTCATGCAATTATCAAGACAAACTCTAAAGTTCAACAAACTCCTCAATCTTCCTTCAACTCATCGCCATGGGTTACACCACCTCCTGCACCCCCCAAAAAAATTGGCTTGCCCTCAGGCCACTTAGCATAATCAACAAAATCCTCTTAGGAAGGGAATGGAGAGGGGAAGTTTTGAAATTTGGAGGTTTGAACGTGGAGTAGTGAGGTTGTTGAAAGAATCTCCTAAGTTCGTGAAAATAGGCATGAAACGAAAATGACATAAAACAAAGGATTTTTTTTTTCAGTTCGCGGGGCGAACTGAAGGAAATTTCAAAAAAATTGGTTCTGCCATTCACTGTTCGTGGGGCGAACCTTGTTCGCGGCGCGAACTGAAGCTGTGAATTCAGTTCGCGGGGCGAACAGTGTTCGTGGGGTGAACGGTAAAAAACAGAACCCAATTTTTTCCAAAATTTAACACAGCAGAAACTCACACAGCAGAAAAAAATCAAAATGTAGACTTACAACGTTGGGTTGCCTCCCAACAAGCGCTTTGTTTAACGTCGTTTAGAGCTCGACGGTCCAACGGTCTTCACGATCCGACTTTGTTGAGAAACTTCCTCAAGGGCTTTGTTGTCTTTAAGAGGTTCTTGATGAACCTTCGATAAAATCTGATACCACCCGTTTTCGGAACTACTCGCACAACACTCACCCATTCACCATCGGAAATAGAACAAATCATCCCGACCTCTACTAAGTTGACAACTTCCTTCTTTTTTAGCACTCGCATCAATCGATTCTCCTCTTTTGTGGACAATGTATTACTAACGACCACCGGTTTAGTGCAGTCATCACCAAGGAACGAATACTTCAAATTTGGCTCTAGTTTTGGCTCTTCCACTTCCTTTGTCATATCCAAGCCTTCGTTTTTGGTCAAAACTTTGTAGACTCCGATAAGAGATTTCTCTGATGGATTAGAAAGATGAACCTGGTCTGCGATATCAACTAGTCCCTCTTTGGTGGCATCGATTCGGAAGGAGTCACACTTACCATTGAAATGCTTTTTGGCTTCAAAAAGATTGAAGGCTACCTCTTCATCTTGCACCCTCACTTTCATTAGTCCATCATCAATATCAATCATCATTCGGGCCGTTTTCATGAATGGTCTTCCAAGAATTATAGGAACATCACGATCCTCATCCATGTCTACTATCACAAAATCTACCGGAAACAAGAATCTGTCCACCTTCACTAACATGTCTTGAGCAACTCCATATGGTGAAGTGGTAGACTTATCAGCTAGTTGTAAAGTCATCCTTGTAGATTTGATCTCAACATTTCCCAATCTTTTGACAATGGATAGGGGAATTAAATTGATGCTAGATCCCAAGTCAATCAAGCCATTACCCATGTAGGTGTCTCCAATAGTTACCGGTAAAACGACGCGGCCCGGATCGAATTCTTTCCTTGGGAGAGTCTTTTGGATGATGGCACTACACCGTGCATCAAGCAATATGGTTTCGTCTTCCACATGTCTTCTTTTCTTTGTGAGAATATCCTTCATGAACTTTGCATACCGCGGCATTTTCTCTAATGCATCGGCAAACGGAATATTGATTTGAAGTTATTTGAATATGTCCATAAACCGTGCAGAGTGTCTAGCATTATCCTTCTTTGATGGTGCGTGCGGATATGGTAAATGTTGAACTGGACTGACCTTCACTCCTTTCTCTCCTTTCTTCTTCTTCCTTGGTTCGATTTCCTTATTCATTTCCGCTTCACACTGCTGCTCTTCCATCAATTGCTGGTTCTGCTATTTTCGCGGCGCGAAGGGAGATCGCGGCGCGAGCTGAGCAGTTTCTGCCACTTTCTTCTTTCCACAAGCCACATACTCATTTTCCAGCATAGCATCCATATCATTCTCAACTGTAATCTCCTCACTTTTTTTACTTGTCAACTCTCTACCGCTTCTAGTAAAAATTGCTTTACAATGCTCCTTTGGATTGGGTTGAGTGTTAGCGGAGAAAGAGGATCCTGCAGTTTGTTCCGACAATTGTTTTGCAAACTGACCTACTTGATTCTCCAAATTCTTGATTGCTGCCTCGGTGCTCTTCTGATTTGCCATGGAGGTTTGCATGAATTGTTGGAGAGTGTCTTCTAGCGTTGAATTTCCTCCTTGCGATTGTTGTCCTTGAGAATTTGGGTGTTGATAAGGACTTTGCTGCTGAAAATTCTGGTTGTTGAACCTTGATGGTTGATAACCTTGATTGTTCCTTTGATAGCCTTGATTTAAATTGTTCACATAACTCACTTCTTCTAGTGGAGGGCAGAAACCAGTAGGATGATCTCCTTGACATAATTCGCAACATGCTACTTGATGTCGAACTTGAGAACCTTGAATTTCCTTCATTTGTTGTGGAAGCTTGGCCATTTGTTGAGTAAGCAACTCCACTTGTTGAGAGAGTAGCTTATTTTGAGCAAGAATGGCGTCATTGGTATTTAACTCAAGAACTCCCGGTTTACGTTGTGAAGGACTACGGTCATGTTGACTTTGACGATCATTGAGTGCCATCCGGTCAATAATGACTTTAGCTTCTTCCGCATTCTTTGACATAAGAGAGCCACCCGCGGTAGCATCCAAAAGTGTTCTGTGAGTTGATTGGAGCCCATTTAGAAAAATATGGATTTGAGTGAGCTCATCAAAACCATGACCCTTGCATTTTCTCAACATTGACTTGAATCTTTCCCAAGCCTCATTTAAAGACTCGTTGCTTCCTTGAGTGAATACTGCAATAGCCGTTTTGGCTTCCATCAATCGGGATTGAGGGAAATATCTTTCTAAGAACTTTTCTTCTAACAAATTCCAATCCGTCATCACTCTTGATTCTTGATCAAGGTACCACTCTTTTGCCTTTCCCACTAAGGAGTGTGGGAACATCCTCTTGAATAATGTTTCTTCACCCGCTTCGTCTATTCCCGTAGAACCCGCAATCTCATAGAATTTGATGAGATGGGTATACGGATCTTCATGATCCATTCCGGTGAATGGATTTGCATAGAGAAGTTGGAGGATTCCGGTCTTCATCTCCGTATTTCTTCCTCCACGGGCAAATTGAGCATTTCTTCTTGGACTATTAGCGGACATTTCGGTACGATTGTCATCCGCCATGTTTCCGTCACAAGCCTCTACAACCACTTCTTCGATTGGAACAAGTGCGGAAGTAGATGCTTCTTCTCTCCGGTTCCTTTCTTCGGCTAGTTTCCTTCTTCTTCGTGTTTTGCTATTGAGCTTCCGAAGTGTTCTTTCAATTTCAGGATCGAATTGAAGTTGCTCCTCGGTTGCTTTTCCTCGCATGCACTAGAATCTACAAAACTAACAAACCAAGTGAAACAAAAGAGGGATAATAATAATTGTAACACAACTTAAAACAAAGAATTATTGCAATGCTTGTAATATCGTCACCAATCCCCGGCAACGGCGCCAATTTGTTGAAAAGTATATCTTCGGCAAATATTTTATATCGTATCCACAGAGATTGGTTGATATTACCTCCGTTCTATAATTCGATTTGTTGTAAGTTTAGAAAGTAACAAGGTTGTTTTGTTTGGAAAATTATCTTGTGAGTAAATGTCACTAAAAATAGTAGAATGGTTTTAGTCAAATATAAAAGCTTGGCAAGATTGGAGTTCACTATTTCAAATGCTTATGATTCCTTATGATAAATAAATAGATTCAAGATTATTGATGATGTTCAAGTATCCTCTCAAAGTCATTTATGTCTAAATGATATTGTGATAATCACTATATTGATCCTTAGACGATCTCTCCACCTAACTATCAATATAGCAATCTTTAATGTTTAATACCAAAGAAGAGTAATGAGTAAATCTATCTCTACAACTTATTCACTACTTGAAAATCTGTTTTATGTCAAGACTCAAATAATCTCTCTCGACAACTACTCAAATCTGGTTTTCAACTTAGGGCAAAAACAGTATTCAATACATCAACAATCTTTATCATACATATAAATCAAATGGAATACATAAACATATGAGAATAGCTACTACCTCCAATATTGACAAAGGGGAGTTTAGCTCCTCATCATCATTGTTACAAAGCAGAAAGTTCAAGAAGAAAAACTCTGTTTTTCTCTCTTACAAAAAGCTCTCAATATCAATGTCAATAGTGTAGTGTATGAATGAATGTGAATAATGTGTTTTTCTCTCCTAAAAGAGTTGACATTTCCTTAATTGATCATTCCATCCAAAGCAGAAAAGCTATCCCAAGGCAGACACCAAAATGGAAAAACCAGCTGGCCTTCAAAACAACACTTTTGACCCAAAAATTAGTTTGCTGGATTCGCAGGGTTCGCGGGGCGAACTGATGCTGTCTCATTCAGTTCGCGGGGCGAACTTTGTTCGCGAGGCGAACTGAAGCTGCCTCAGTTTCGTTGCTTTGCAAGCTTCATCCAAAATCTTCCATATTATGATGTTGCAATCCAAAGCTTTCTCATCCAAAAATTCTACAAAACTAACAAATATGTGAAATAACTATTCAAAACAAAATAAATTAAACCTAATTGCATTTATACAAAATAGTGAGAATAAAAGTGTGTAATTACATCAAAACTTGGTAAAAGGGACCAATAAAATGATATAAAAAGTAGTACCAATTGGTCCCTAACACTGCTTCAACCGCCCCATTCATCTTCGGACGATAAGGAGAAGAATTGTGATGCTCGATCTTGAATTCCCGGCACAGCTCTGCCATCATCTTGTTATTCAAATTTAGAACCATTATCAGTAATGATTCTCTCGGGAACCCCATATCTGCAAATGATGTCTCTCTTGAGGAATCTGGCGACGACCTGCCTCGTCACATTCGCATAAAAGGCTGCTTCCACCCACTTGGTGAAGTAATCAATAGCCACTAATATGAATCGGTGCCCATTCGAATCCGTAGGCTCAATCTTCCCAATCATATCGATGCCTCACATAGCAAACGGCCACAGAGACGACATCAAACTCAACGGATTTGGAGGCACGTGCACCTTGTCAGCATAAATCTGGCATTTATGACACTTCCGCATGAAATTGAAACATTGGGCCTCCATTGTCATCCAATAATATCCTGCCCTCAGCAGCTTCTTCACCATTGCATTTCCACTGGCATGGGTACCGAACGACCCCTCGTGAACCTCTTTCATCAATTGGCTTGCTTCTTTGTCATCAACACATCTGAGCAAGACCCAATCAAAATTCCGCTTGTACAAAACCCCATCCTTATTCAAGTAGAACACCATGGCCAACCTCCACAGAGTCTTTCGGTCCTTCTTGGATGCTCCCTCAGGATACTCTCGGGTTTCCAGATAGCGCTTGATATCGTAATACCACGGCTTCTCATCATCAGGCGCTGTGTCAACAGCAAACACATAAGCTGGTCTATCCAAACGTCCCACCTCAACACTTGGGAACTGATTCCACCATTGTACCTTAATCAAGGCAGCCAGAGTAGCCAAAGCATCTGCTAAAGGATTCTCTTCTCTAGGCACATGATGCAACACCACCTTGGTAAAAAACGTCAACAATCTCCTCGTATAATCCCGATTTTGAATTAAATGAGATTGATGCGTATACCATTTTCCGTTAACCTGGTTCACAACCAAAGCTGAATCTCCATATATAACAAGGTTCTTAATCCTCAAATCAATCGCCTCTTCAATCCCCAAGATACAAGCTTCGTATTCAGCCACATTGTTGGTGCACTCAAATGTTAGCCGGGCAGCAAAAGGAATGTGGGATCCTTTCGGCGTAACCAAAACAGCACCAACTCCGCTACCATTTACGTTAACGGCCCCGTCAAACATCAAAATCCATTCGGATTCAGGGTCAGGCCCCTCCTCCGAGATTGGTTCCTCACAATCTTTCGATTTGAGAAACATGACGTCCTCATCAGGGAATTCAAACTTAATCGGTTGATAATCCTCAATGGGCTGCTGGGCGAGGTAATCAGACAATACACTCTCCTTGATTGCTTTCTGAGAGGTATACTGTATATCATATTCGGTCAAAATCATTTGCCATCTCGCAACCCGTCCGGTCAATGCTGGTTTCTCAAAAATATACTTGATTGGATCCATCTTGGAAATCAATAAAGTGGTATGAACCAGCATATACTGTCTCAGTCGGCGAGCAGCCCAGACCAAAGCACAACAAGTTTTCTCAAGCAGTGAATATCTTGTTTCACAGTCGGTAAACTTTTTGCTAAGGTAGTATATGGCATGCTCTTTTCGACCAGACTCGTCATGCTGCCCCAATACATACCCCATAGACCCCTCGAGGACTGTCAAGTACAGAATTAACGGTCGTCCCTCCACAGGAGGCATAAGAATCGGAGGCTCCTGCAAATACTCTTTTATCTTTTCAAATGCCACTTGGCAATCATTATTCCACCTGATCGTTTGATCTTTTCTCAACAACTTGAATATTGGCTCACATGTGGCTGTTAAATGAGATATGAACCGTGAAATGTAGTTCAATCTACCTAAAAAACCACGAACCTCTTTCTCTGTTCTCGGTTCAGGCATTTCTTGTATTGCTTTTACTTTAGCAGGATCAACCTCGATTCCTTTTTCACTTACAATAAACCCCAGCAATTTACCAGACCGCACTCCGAAAGTGCACTTATTCGGATTCAACCTCAGTCTGAATTGTCTCAACCGGTCAAACAACTTGGCCAGATCCACCAAATGCCCCTCTTCTGTTTGGGACTTTGCTATCATGTCATCAACATAGCATTCAATTTCATGATGAATCATATCATGAAACAAAGTCACCATGGCCCTCTGATAAGTAGCACCGGCGTTCTTGAGACCGAATGGAATCACCTTATAACAAAAAGTGCCCCATGGTGTGATGAACGTTGTTTTCTCCATATCATCTAGCGACATTTTAATTTGATTATAGCCAGAAAACCATCCATGAAGGAAAACACCGAGAATTGAGCTGTATTATCTACCAACACATCAATGTGAGGTAGCGGGAAATCATCCTTCGGGCTAGCTCTGTTCAAATCCCGGTAGTCCACACACATTCTCACCTTTCCATCCTTCTTCGGGACTGGCACAATATTCGCGACCCAAGGTGGATAATTAGTAACAGCTAGGAAACCAGCATCCAACTGCTTCTGAACCTCCTCTTTAATTTTCATGGCAATCTCAGGTCGAGTTCTGCGCAACTTCTGCTTTACTGGAGGACAATCTACTCTCAATGGTAACTTGTGCATAACAATATCGGTATCCAATCCTGGCATATCTTGATAAGACCAGGCAAAGATATCAACATATTCTTTCAACAATGCTACCATTCTGCTTTTGACACTCGCCTCCAAAGCGGCCCCGATCTTCACTTCTTTTCTGACCTCGTCGGTACCCAGATTCACAACCTCAACTTGCTCCTCATGTGGCTGAATCACCTTCTCCTCTTGTTTCAACAACCTGGCTAATTCCTCCGGCAGTTCACAATCTTCTTCGCCTTCTTCTTCGACATGATAAATCGGATTGTCGAAGTCATATGAGGGTGTAACAGGATCATTATCAATGAGATCCGGCGAAAGATCGCATCTGCATGAATGTTGATTCATGCACTGCTTTAGAACCGGAGTGAGACAAATTAAAAAAAGAAAAATGAAAACATTTCCATCTTTATTTTTGTTTTAAACTGCAAAAATAAATGAAAAACAGGGAACACCGCTTTTAATTGAAAAACAACCTTTTATTTATGATGCAAATTTTGCAAAATGAAACATGAGGTGGCCCTTACAATGAACCATTACGCTTCGGGCAAAACGTATGGCTTTCATGCAGATAAAATTGAAAACAGGAAATATTACTCTTCAAGTAGAGTGACAGTGATGATCTTTTCGGCCTTCCAGTTCTGGACTTCCCTCCCTGGTACGCACGGCTTTATCCATTGATCAATCTCACAGTCACTGTCGACCTCTTCACCCACCATACAGATGTGATCTGGATCCAGCATTCCAGCACTGGTGAATGTGAATGACGGACGACGTCCTCTACCTTGTCCAGACGAGCCTCGGTACGGTTGATAACCCACTCCGAATCTATCCTTCTTGGCGGTGATGTCCATCATCTTTCCCCAACTAGGAGCTTTTCCATTCTTCACCACCTCAGCAGCCTGCTTATACGAAGAAATGGACGGCTTCTCCTCTTCTTTAGCAAAAAGAGCATTCTCCACCTTGACGGTTTCGAATGCTTGACTTGGCGTTTCCCATATCTCACCATCCATTTCAACATACTTGAACGATGACAGGTGGCTGACGAAGATATCCTCCTCTCCGCAGACTGTGACGACCTGCCCGTCCCAGATATACTTCAGCTCCTGGTGCAAAGTCGAAGTCACTGCCCCAGCAGCATGGATCCATGGTCTACCCAATAGGCAACTGTATGCCGGCTGAATATCCATGACCTAAAATACCGACTTGAACACCTCGGGCCCGATCTTCACCGGGAGCTCCACTTCCCCAAACACTGCCCTCTTCGAACCGTCGAAAGCTCTCACTATCAGGTCAGTGGGCGTCAAGATCAACCCTTCACAGTTCAGCTTCTCCAAGGCTTTCTTTGGCAACACATTTAAAGATGAGCCGGTATCAACCAACACGTGCGAGAGCACGGCCCCTTTACACTCCACAGCAATGTGTAAAGCCCGATTATGATTCCTCCCATCCACAGTTAGATCAAGATCAGTGAAACCTAGCCCATGACTGGCATTGACATTAGACACCACCATCTCCAACTGATTGATCGTGATCTCCTGAGGAACATAGGCTCTCTTCAGTATCTTCAGCAAAGCCTCTCTATGCCCCTCGGAGCTTAGCAACAACGACAAGATTGAGATCTTGGATGGAGTCTGCTGCAAATGGTCAACAAGCTTGTACTCTGACTTCTTGATGATCCTCAGGAATTCTTCAGCTTCATCATCAAGTTCTTTCTCCGACCCACCAGGCGCCGGTGTCACCACAGGAGTACCCTCGCCTACCACCTGTTTCCCTCTTGCCCTGGCTAAAGCCTCGGCCTTATCTTTCTTTTCTCTCTCTCCATCCCCACTCCTTAAAGCGTCAGGTGCAAACAACCTTCCACTGCGAGTGAAACCACTGGGTCCGGCATTATCCACCTTTGAAACGGTGGTTTCACCTGCAGTTTGATCCTCTAACTTCTCCCCATTACAATATACTTCTCCACCATAATGCCACGGCACGGCATCATCTTTTTCATAAGGAATTGGCCCAAGTACCGTGATAGTGACTGGAGCCGCATCTGCCAGCGTTGACAAATCAACCGGGTCGAAGTAAATGGTTATGGTGGAGACATCTTCCTTCCCCAAATCTGCCTTCTCAAACCTGAGGCTTCCTTCATCCATCAGTCCCTGGACAACCTCCCTCAAGAAAACACACCCATTGATAGCAACAATGCACGCAGCACAACAGTCACCACAACCCGGGAAGACCCCACTCTTCAACAATTGTCGTTTGACCTCAGCCAACGGAGTCTTCAACTGGTCTATACTCATCAGCCCAACTGTTCTTCCACCCTTTTAAATTGCATTCACCCCCATTTGACCATGCGCTGGCATGGGATTAGCATTCACATTTGGAGATGGAGCAAAGTTGATTGCCTTGGAATCCACTAAGTCCTGGACCACATGCTTAAAAGCTTTGCAATTTTCTACATTGTGTCCAGGGGCACCTGAGTGAAATTCACATTTGGCGTTCTCGTCATAGCTGGGAGGCCTTTGATCAGGTCTCAACGGTGCCAACGTTCTCAGCTGGACCAACCCCAAATCCTTCAACTTCTTCAACAAGAATGAGTAGGTCACAGGTGGTCTATCGAATTGTCGATCAGTCATTCGCCCTCGCACCTGATACCCAGCCCTCTGCGGTCTTTGTTGAAATGGCTGACGTTGTTGTTGCGGTTGCTGCTGTTGCTGTTGTTGATTATCAGCAGGAATAGTTACCGCAGCAGTGTGCTGGTAGTAACGATCCCTACTCTGCCCCCTCTGAGCATACACGGCACTTGTATCACCCTCCTTCTTCCTCTGACCATTTCCAAAGGGCTTCTTCGATCCAGATGACGAAGCGTTACCCTGTATCTTTCCCAACTTCAACCAACTTTCAATTCTTTCTTCGGCCACCACAATATCAGCAAAATTGGTAACCGGGCATCCAACCATTCTCTCTGCGAATGTCCCCTGAAGGGTACCCATAAACAAATCTGACATTTCTCGGTCTACCAACAGAGGTTGAACTCTGGCAGTCAGCTCCCTCCATCTCTGCGCATATTCTTTAAACCCCTCATTAGGCTTCTGAGACATACCCTGCAATTGGGTACGGCTAGGAGCCATATCAGCGTTGAACTGGTACTGTTTAAAGAATGCATCGCTAAGATCCTGCCAGCTTTTGACGTTAGAAGATTTCAATTTGGTGTACCATTCCAAAGACCCTCCAGACAAACTGTCTTGGAAGAAGTACATCCACAGCTTCTGGTCCATTGTATAAGCAGAAATCTTACGGACAAAAGCCTGGAGATGAGTTTCCGGGCAAGAACTCCCATTGTACTTGTCAAACGCGGGCGCTTTAAACTTTTGTGGAATCACAATTCCCTCAACAAGCCCCATATTCGATATGTTAACAACCCCCGGAGTAGCATGACTTGCAAGAGCCCTGATTTTCTCCGCCAGCACCTGAATCTCTTTGTTTGGTGGTTGGACACCGTATTGCCCAAACTGTTCATTCAACACGGAGAACTGATCTTCCTCTCTATCCTCCTCTGCCCCGAAGAAAGGAGGAAACAGGCTATCCTTCAAATTGTTGCCCATCGGACCCGGTCCACCGCCTGTGGCAACACCAAAACCACCAGCATTATTAGTCACTACACCAACAGTTGTCCTCTTTCCGAGATCTCCCCCATCCCTGGAACCACCAAGGCCATGGTTGGAAACACCCTCTAAATTTACACCACTGTTAGCAGCTGAAGCCCGCTCGAGCTTCTCCACTTTATCAGCAAGTGCATTCTGACCCACAACAAACCCTTGCATGACGTTGATCAGTTCGTTCATTTTCTCCTTCAGCTCGAGAAAATCTGCGTTGGGTAGATCCATCAGCCTGGGTGTGTTGCGTCTGGTAAAGTATCTGTGCGGACGGGTTACGTGCAAGGGAATGACTCTACGCGCACGAGCAATGATTCCTGTAACAATCAAGCACGTTAGAAACTAACACCTACAAAATAGAAGACAAGTTATTATGATTATGCATGAATGCAATGTCTATCCACATGAGGAACATTCTGTCTTTCGATCCTGGCTTCATCGAGACAGATAATAATCCGGCAACAATATTCTGACATTCATCGAATGATTTCATCATACAGAACAGAGATGTATGATTTAGCAAAGATATCACCCAACCATGTGTGTGTGATGTGAGTGTGCACAGAGAAGCAAATAAAGCTTGACGATCAATCACTGAATGAAAATAACCACTGTATATCAAAAGTGCACTATACGTGCAAGAGTCATACATCAGGCTGATACAAATCAAATACAATTCTCCAGAATCATAAAGAAATACAAGCAAGTGAATTCCGTCAACAGGCCTGACGGTAATCCAACACAAATAAGAAAGGTCTAGTCCGACGAAGGTCCCACAAAAGGCCCTACATCACCAACCATCCTGGTAAACCTCGCGGCGAACCTGAGCTCAGTGTTCTCCTGCTGCAATATCCCCACCTCCTTCTTGTGAATCTTCACCTGTCTAAAGTAATGATCCCTCTCAGCAATGTAGTGATCTCTCTCGGCAATATAATGATCTCTCTCAGCAATAATCTTCGTATTCTCTTCTTCCTTAATCTTCAGCTTTGCTTCCCACTCGGCGATAAGGATTTTGACTCTGTCTTCCCTCTGATCCCTCACAAGGATTTGTCTCCTCTTCTCATCTTCGATTACCTTCGAAGCTCTAGCCAACCTCTCCCTGGTGATGTCGTGCTCCCTTGTGGATGACTCTAAAGCTTGGCTGACCTTGCCATAATAAGTGGTGTCTATCTCAAAGCGCTTCACCTTAAGAGCATGTCTCTTATCCTGGTCTTCCATTCTCCCTTTGATTTCCTGATTAGCCATCTGAATTCTACCAACACTCATCTCCAACTCAATCTTCTCTGCTTGCAGCTGATCTCTGGCCTTCTTCATCTCAAGGAACTCTTCCATGCTGACAGAAGAACGTGGCCCCTCAATCAAAGGACACCAAGGATCACCTCCAGGAAATGGTAGATGTGTGAGCTCAATCCTCTTCCTAAGCCAATCATCAAACGGAGGAAAAGACCTGTTGTTAACCTTGCCAAAAGGAACCTTGCCCTTCCTCTGAATGTCACGCCACTCATCAGACACTTGCCTCAACTTTGTCTGATTGCCTTCAATTGGGAAGTAGAAAGACTCCTGAATCTCTCGTCCAAGAGGAGGACCCTCCACAGCAAACCCCATTTGTCTCCTAAGAAGCACCGGGTTGTAATTAATGCAACCTTGAACTCCTATAAGAGGTACATTGGGAAGACTCCCACAACTGTAAATGAAATCTCGTCCAGCCATACCATTGTGAGTCCAAGCTATGTCCTTGGCCCGCAAACCCATCAACCTGAATGACCACTTGACAATAGGATCAAGAAAGACAAAGGTACCTCTGGAAGGCAAATACCCCATGAACCATTTGTACAACAGCTGAGCACAACATCGGATCAATCCCCCACGCCGCTTCTCGTTCCGATTATGGACCGAGTAATAAACATCCCCAACCAGAGTAGGAATAGGATTCCTCTGCATAAACAACCGGACGACATTAATGTCCACAAAGTTCTTCTGATTAGGGAACATGACGATCCCATAGATGCTGACAGCAAGTAAAGCGCAAACGGCCTTCCAATCACCCAAAATAGCATGCTCCTTGGCTTTAGCCTCCAAGAAACTCAGATGAAAACCAGGTAACTTTCCTTTCTCCTTCAAACCCCCCTTGGTCACCTCCGGGCTCAAATAAAGAGCACGAGAAATCTCAGCAGCATCAGGTTCCCACTTAGTGACATAGAATGGAATCTGATCTCTGATCTGCATACCTAGGATGCTGACATAGTCCTCCATCAAGGGTCCTAATTAGTAATCCGGGAAGACGAAACATCTCAAACCCGGGTCATAAAACTGGAGAAGAGTATGGATGTCGCTCCTATCACTGTCTGTGAGCCTGAAAACCAACTTCAGAATACCACCGTAAGCCTCACGGAACATCCCCACATGGTCAGGTGTAATCAATGTTATCATATCCTTCAACACCCCAATCTCTGGGTCAAAGAAGCTGTAGACAACATCGTCTTTCAAACCGGTCCTCATGTCTGGAACAAAGAAGTCTCTCAACCAGGATCTCGATCAAGAATGTCCCCTACATATGGATAAACATATGTTAGATGCAGATAAATGCAAAATGTGAATGATGTTGATGTATGAATGCAATGCACTATGCCATCCTCCAAGTCATCTGAACATCCACTGCACTGAGTTACGGCCTCTGAACTGATCACAACCATCTGAGGTACTATGTAACCACAAACCCAACTTGGGAGGTTCCGAAATAAACGGAACCTGAGGATATATCACCATCACCACTGTCACCACAGAGAAGACACTGAACTGATAGCCACAACAATCTCTGAATCCACCCAGGGAATCCTGAAATAAACGGATCCCCACTGATAAATACCACGGACAGAACTCCAGCGTCTCGAAAATAAGTCCATAAATCCGACTTATAAATAAGACTCTGATCAACAACTGAACCATTAGTCACCATCAAAGTCACCATCAGAACATGCATCTGTAAGAATCAACCCTCCCCTCACAGGTGAATTCTAATCAGGTCATCCTAAGGCGGATAATGGTCTCGACAATCGGGCAAAGATACTCAATGGGTTTGCCCTTTCGGGTGTGCCGTTGTAGCTCTCTTAAGATCGTCTAAACCAAAGATCCGGGAGTGAACGGTCACCGAAGTCAACAGCTCAGATGAAGTGACTCAACCAAACTGGATACTCCATAAAGGAAGAGCTTCCTCAAAAGAACCTCGTCCGGCTTGTGGTATGTCACGTTGCCCGAAACATGTTGACCTAACATGAAAGGCAACATGAGACCACGCTAATCCTAGGTGTATACTCGGGCCTGGGTTTTAGCCCCACTCAGAACACCCACCCCAAATTAGAGGAACCAACCTGTACAGAAGACAGCACAATGATAGTAGGATGCATGCAAACATTTATGCAAATATATATACAACATAATAATCATAAATGCAATAAATACAACAATAAAAGCAACAAAAACTATCCTAGAGAACGCTAGGAATGACTCGCTTAGGGAAGATGGACCAGCAAGAGGTCAACTTCTCTATGTTCCCCAGCAGAGTCGCCAGCTGTCGCATCCGGGAAAAATAACCGGCGGGAAAACGAAACAACAGAGCCGCCACCGTGCGTTATTTATCCCAAAAAAGGGAAAGGAAACTCTCGAAGTAAACCTGGAAAGGAAATGGTCTTACGACCGGGATTACAGGGATCGGGAGTCGGTTATGCGAAGGGAAGGTATTAGCACCCCTACGCATCTGTCGTACTCGACGGGATCCACGCTCAGAAAGATAGGAGAAAGGTTGCTAAACACTGCTCAAAAGAATGCACACACACTGGAATAAAACACAGATCAAAGAAAAGGGGAACGGGCTCGCTAGGATATCGCATCCTATGCCTACGTATCTCATCTGGAATGAGAATCAGAGCTACCGTAGTTCGGCTAACGCACGCCGAAACAAAACACAACACAGGAAACCGACTGCCAATTGCTGGACTTACGTCAGACTCCACACAAACAGGCAAACATGGAAACCGAATGCCAATCGCTGGACTTATGTCAGATTCCAACACAACACAAAGGGGTTGAAAAAGAAAAAGGGCGCCCGGAGAGATCATCTCATCTCCTGCCTACGTACCTCATCTGGTATGAGGATCATGGCGGCGTAGTTCCCCTAAACAGGGAAAGAACTTCTAACCTAACCAGAGATTGGGAAATGACAAACTAGAAGGGAGCCTGACTCGAGCCTAATAGTTATCATGCAATCCACAATGGTCCTAGGTTGAGGTTTCTATCTAACTTGCACAGGGAGCAAGCTATCCTAAACAGCACAGTCAAACAAACACAAGAACAATAAATAAGCACACACACTATATGCAAACAGTTTGGGCTCACACAAGGCTAGGCTGCAAAAGCAAACCAACTAGAATGGGGTGTTTTTAGCTCTTAACCCTAACATTGAGAGTTAGGGTGAAGCAGATGAAATGGGACGTGAGGGTAAGAACTCACAACTCTTATCCCTGGCCTGGGAGAGCTTGACTCAAAATAGAATGTGTGGGAGTTCAGAATGTAGGAACTCTTCTCCACAAGTGACTGACACAACATGATCTTGGGTTATTATCCACAATGCATCAACACAAGGTGTGTGAGCAAAGTGAATGACACACTGAGTAGCAGGAGATGGATTACACATCTCTTTTATCTGCCAATTGCCTCCTAAGAGGTCTTTACCTGCTTGGCACAAATTTAAACATTCACAAGCATTGCCTCTTAAGGAGGACTTCAGACAGGTGCCTGCCCACATAACAGGACAGGTCTTCCAGACTACATGAAGTCAGAGAGTTATACCTAGGTGGTAAGCAAACCACAAGCCAAGCAAAAGAAAGTTCAAAAGAACTCAAAGCAACTTAGGTACCTGTGAAAAATCTAAACTAATCAGTTCAACTATACAGACAAACAATCAACAAGCAATAACAAACAGACAGACAATGTTCACAGTGTGCAAGTCACAAGGCAAACTCAAATGAGTTAGCATCAACCTACAAAACACACAAGTGTTAGTAATCAAGTCCAAACATCAATGCTCAAATGTGGAAGCATCATCAACTATGGACTTGGAAGTTCAACCTGAAATCAAAGCTCAAACATAAGCCACAAACCACTAGGTCAAAGATGGAGAAAAAATTCAAAACAGAAGCTGAAATTTAACATGAATCAACTTCAATCACATCTTGACACATTCCAAAAGGTCTCACATCAATATCATTAACCAAAAGCATTTCATGATCAATTGAAGTTCAAAGCAATTTTAAAGCTCAAATGTGATCAACCAGAATGAAAAATCTCAATTAAATCAGAAATGATTCCAATAATTCCAAGAAAATTCATGATCAATCAAGACATTCATAATGTACATCACACAAAAAATCAGAAGCATTGGACATCATTTGGCATGGCAAACTCATCATACAAGTTGAACATCAAAAGGTGTGACACAAATTGTCACACCAACTTAGAACAATCATAAAACAGAATTGGTAATTGATAAAAATGCCAAATCAAAACCAAAATGTCAAGCAATGTGTCTAGTTATAGCATGCAAAATTTCACATTCATTGGATCAAACACAAGCATTTCACAACATGATAACCAAGGCAATGTCAAATAAGGACACATGTTCAATCATTTTAGCACAAAAAGTTATCTAGCCAAGCACAACTTGCATTTTAATAATCACAAAAAAGTAGACAACATGAGGACCACAATGCAAAAAATTAGAGGTCATTTGGATCAATTTTCAATTTATGGTGATTTTTGGAAGTTGAGAAAAATTTGAAATGAAATGTGAAGCAAGCATGGCAAATGATGGAAAAGAGGAAAATACAAGGCGCTTGGAAATGTCCTGGCCAAGAATCGAACCGGTACCAATTTTGAAACTACCAGGCGCGCGCTTCAAAACGACCGTGTTTTGACGTTTAAACCCTAACACGCGCGCTATGTGTAACACCCTTCTAAAATACCCCAAATATTTCAATTAAATTAGCAACATATCAATCAGAGTAATTATGCCCCGAAGGGTGTCACACAATCATTTCACAACCATCATCAGAATATCCTGTCATGCTCATTTATTTAATCCAAATTATAAAGTATCTGCATAATACGCAGCGGATAAAATCAATTCAATTATTCACATCATGTAACATATTACATGCAAAATGGTTCACAACCAATCAATAAAATATTCAAACATCCCTTCCCGATGTTACATCTATCAGAGCATGACCCACTAGGAGACTACACTAGACTCCAAGCACTAGCTCCTATTCAACTCACTGCTCGTTACCTGAAAAATAGGTGTAAGGGTGAGTTCCTCAATCAATATAATAAGCATTATACAACATTATGTAATGTTAAGTAACTAACGCATCAAATCACTCTAACCAGACTACACACTCAATAACGGCAGTATCAATTCAAACATCATATTCAATACCAATACAACTCATATTCATACTCAATATCAATACAAACACACGTATAATATTGGAATACATCCATTCATATTATACGCCATACACATATTATGCAATGAGACTCCATGCATGCGGTACCGACTATTTGTGAACATATAGTTCACCTCACCGTCCAAATCCAGGCACGGCTACCAAGTCCAACTAGTCCCACTCATTTGAGACCTAGTGACTCACTCACTAATTCCTCACCACGGGAATTAGCTACCACCCCTCAAGGGCTATGCTATGCACGCTAATTCACCTAGCATGCAAACATCGACAACAATCCATAATGACTAACTCACTAATTCCTCACAATGGGAATTAGCTACCACCATAAAGGCCACAATATGCATGCTAATCACCTAGCCATGCTACATCATCAACAACAATTCAAGAATAGACATATGCTCACACTCTAAGCCATAAAACAGTCTATTCACAAGTGCACACATAACTGATACATTCACAGCATCATGCATACCATCACACATCATCAGTATATTATCACATAAGCATATCATATCATGCCACATAATCAAAAACAGTATTAGCACACTCTACTAATGCCTATACTACTCAAGACCCAACAAAACAACAACAACATTACCACGATATCACATCTGGGAGTTTAAAACGCGAAATCTGCCCTTCAAACTGATATGGCGAACGCCATTAGGCTAATGGCGAACGCCATTAGCGTTACACGCTCTCATTCTGGAAAAACTGTCTGTCAAACTGATATGGCGAACGCCATTAGGCTAATGGCGAACGCCATTAGCGTTAAACGCTCTTATTCTGGAAAAAAAACCCAAATGGCGAACGCCGAAGGCATAATGGCGAACGTCATTTGGCGGTTATGTGCATAGAGGTTAAATTTCTACGAATTCCTTTTCAATTATCGTCCAATTTCATTCATCCACTGGCTGTTATGTGCATAGATGTTAAATTTCTTCGAATTCCTTTCAATTATCATCCAATTTCATTCATCCACTATTTCACAAATTCATCATACATCAATCTAATCAGAGATAAAACAATGGTTATCACTACCCAGTACATATTATCATATAATACCCTTTAACCGATGATAAACCCCCCTTACCTGAGTTAATCCGGCAAATCTCAAGCTTCAAGCTCTTCTCTTCTCCAACCTTCTTCCTCTTGCTCTGCCTTTGCCCTTTTCCTCTTTCACGATCGCTTCTCTGTTTTTCACGTAAAAACCTTTTTACTCCAAAATGGGACTTTTTCCTTAATTCCAACTTATATATATTTTCCAATAAATAATTATCCCAATAATTATTATTCCAAAATAATAGTAATAATAATCCCAAATTCCAATTATTCAATTAAATTAATAAAAAAATATTAATTTAAATTAAATAATTATCTTATTTTAATTGGGGTGTTACAACTCTTCCCCACTAAAAGAGTTTTCGTCCTCGAAAACATACCTCAAGCGAACAACTCCGGATAAGACTCCTTCATCTGACTCTCAAGTTCCCAGGTCACATTGCCACCTGCTGGTCCTCCCCAAGCTACCTTCACCAATGCAATCTCTTTACCCCGCAACTGCTTCAACTCTCGATCCTCGATCCTCATAGGTGATGTTTCAACAGTCAGGTTATCTCTCACCTGTACATCATCTATTTGGACTACATGCGACGGATCATGAATGTATCTCCTCAACTGAGACACATGAAAAACATCATGCAAATTCGCAAGCGACGGCGGTAAAGCGATACGATAGGCTACCTCTCCTATCCTTTCTAAAATCTGATAGGGACCAATAAATCGAGGTGTCAACTTCTTTGACTTCAAAGCTCGACCAACACCAGTTATCGGAGTAACACGAAGAAACACATGATCTCCCTCTTGGAACTCAAGTGCCTTCCTCCTCTTATCATGATAACTCTTCTGTCGACTCTGAGCAATTCTCATCTTCTCCTGAATCATCTTAATCTTGTCCGTAGTTTGTTGAACAATCTCCGGTCCAACCACAGCACTCTCACCGGACTCATACCAACATAAAGGTGTCCGACATCTCCTACCATACAAAGCTTCAAACGGTGCCATACCAATACTCGAATGAAAACTATTGTTGTAGGTAAACTCAATCAACGGTAAATAACAATCCCAAGCACCTCCCTTTTCCAAAACACAAGCTCTCAAAAGATCTTCTAGCGACTGAATCGTCCTCTCAGTCTGACCATCAGTCTGCGGATGATATGCAGAACTCAATCTCAGCTTAGTTCCCAAAGCCCTCTGCAAACCTTCCCAGAACTTCGATGTAAATCTAGGATCTCTGTCCGAAACAATACTCGACGGAATACCATGTAAACTTACAATCTTCTCAATATACAACTCGGCTAATCTCTCTAACGGATAATCCATTCTGATCGGAATGAAATGAGCCGATTTCGTCAATCTATCAACAATCACCCAAATAGCTTCAAAATTCTTATTTGTCCTCGGCAAACCAGAAACAAAATCCATACTGATACTATCCCACTTCCACTCTGGAATAGCCAACGGTTGCATTAGCCCAGACGGCTTCTGATGTTCAATCTTCGACTTCTGACAAGTCAAACAGGAATACACAAAACTTGCAATTTCTCTTTTCATTCCCGGCCACCAAAATAACTTCTTCAAATCATGATACATCTTCATAGCTCCAGGATGAATACTCAAACCACTACGATGTCCTTCCTCAAGAATACTCTTCTTAAGTTCTGTGACATCCGGAACGCACACCCGATTACCAAATCTCAAAACACCATTCTCGTCAACTCTGAATTCACCACCTTGACCTTGATTCACTAGAGTCAACTTATCAACCAAAAGCACATCGGATTTCTGACCCTCTCTAATCTCATCCAGAATACCACTCGTTAACTTCAACATTCCCAATTTAACACTATTGTGAGTACTCTCACACACCAAACTCAAGTCTCTAAACTGCTCAATTAAATCCAATTCCTTAACCATTAACATAGACATGTGCAATGATTTCCGACTCAGTGCATCAGCCACTACGTTTGCTTTACCCGGATGGTAATTCAAACCAAAATCATAATCCTTCAGAAATTCTAACCATCTCCTCTGTCTCATATTCAGCTCTTTCTGATCAAACAAATACTTTAAACTTTTATGGTCACTGAAAACCTCAAATCTTGATCCATACAAATAATGCCTCCATAACTTCAGAACAAATACCACAGCTGCCAACTCTAAATCATGTGTCGGATAGTTCCTTTCATGAACCCTCAGCTGTCTCGAAGCATAAGCTATAACCTGCTTATTCTGCATCAACACACCACCCAAACCCAACAATGACGCATCACAGAAACCTCAATGGTTCCGACGGACTCGGTAATATCAGAATAGGAGCAGTAGTCAACCTTCTCTTTAACTCTTGGAAACCTTCTTCACATTTTGAGTCCCAAACAAACGCTTGCCCCTTTCTAGTCAACATCGTCAACGGTAACGCCAACTTAGAAAATCCCTCAATGAACTTCCTATAATAACCAGCCAAACCAAGAAAACTCCTTATCTCAAAAACTGACTTCGGAGCTTCCCACTTAGATACCGCTTCTATCTTAGAAGGATCAACAGCAACACCGCCTCTTGAAATCACATGACCAAGAAAACTAACCTCTTCTAACCAAAATTCACACTTTGACAGTTTAGCAAATAACTTCTTTTCTCGCAGAACTCCTAAAACCACTCTCAAATGCTCAGCATGCTCTTCTTCAGATTTCGAATATACCAAAATGTCATCAATAAACACCACAACAAACTTATCTAGGCACGGATGGAAAATCCTATTCATATACTCCATAAATACTCCAGGCGCATTAGTCACACCAAAAGGCATTACAGAATACTCATAATGTCCATACCTTGTTCTGAAAGCAGTCTTTTGAATATCCTCAGTCTTCACACGTATCTGATGATACCCAGATCTCAAATCTATCTTGCTGAACACACTTGCACCAACCAACTGATCCATCAAATCATCAATTCTCGGCAAAGGATACCGATTCTTGATCGTCACTTTATTCAGTTGTCTGTAGTCCACACACAACCTCATAGTACCTTCTTTTTTCTTAACCAATAACACTGGTGCACCCCACGGTGACACACTCGGACGAATAAATTTCTTATCCAACAGATCTTCCAACTGACTCTTCAACTCCGTTAACTCAACAACAGACATACGGTACGGAGCCATCGATATCGGCCTAGTACCAGGTACCAAATCAATCGAGAACTCAACTTCACGCTCTGGCGGTAATTCATTCACTTCTTCCGGAAACACATCAGGAAAATCACACACCACCGCTAGATCGCCAATCACCAGTTTATCTTTAGCCTCCAAAGTCGCTAACAGCATAAACAACTCTGACCCATCTGCTACTGCCTCATCATAGGGAGTGTAATACTTCGACAACTCTATGAACTTAGCAGCATACTCAGTAACAGACCGGTTGCCCTGCTTCAATTCTAAGAACTCTATCTCTTTCTTTCCTCTGACATCCTCCGGAAAGTACTTCCTCAGGAATCTCTCTCTGAACACCGCCCAAGTGATCTCAGCACTCTCAGCAGCTTCCAACTCAGTGCGGGCAGCAACCCACCAATCGTCTGCTTCCTCTGACAGCATATGCGTACCGAACCTGACCTTCTGGTTATCGGCACACTCAGTCACTCGGAAGATCCTCTCGATCTCCTTCAACCACTTCTGAGCACCATCTGGATCGTATGCTCCCTTGAACATTGGAGGATTGTTCTTCTGGAACTCACTCAGTTGACGAGCAGCTCCCATTCCCACAACATTCAGATTTCCCCCAAGTACTCCAGTTAGCATACCCAGAGCCTCAGCAATCACAGCATCGTCTCTACTTCTTCCAGCCATCTCTATTCTGAGAACCTAACAAGATGAAACAATAAGTACTGATAGGGTTACACAACACCTATCCCGTACAGGGGAAACAAAATAATTACGACTCGACACGACCGACCAGGCTCTGATACCACTAATGTAACACCCTTCTAAAATACCCCAAATATTTCAATTAAATTAGCAACATATCAATCAGAGTAATTATGCCCCGAAGGGTGTCACACAATCATTTCACAACCATCATCAGAATATCCTGTCATGCTCATTTATTTAATCCAAATTATAAAGTATCTGCATAATACGCAGCGGATAAAATCAATTCAATTATTCACATCATGTAACATATTACATGCAAAATGGTTCACAACCAATCAATAAAATATTCAAACATCCCTTCCCGATGTTACATCTATCAGAGCATGACCCACTAGGAGACTACACTAGACTCCAAGCACTAGCTCCTATTCAACTCACTGCTCGTTACCTGAAAAATAGGTGTAAGGGTGAGTTCCTCAATCAATATAATAAGCATTATACAACATTATGTAATGTTAAGTAACTAACGCATCAAATCACTCTAACCAGACTACACACTCAATAACGGCAGTATCAATTCAAACATCATATTCAATACCAATACAACTCATATTCATACTCAATATCAATACAAACACACGTATAATATTGGAATACATCCATTCATATTATACGCCATACACATATTATGCAATGAGACTCCATGCATGCGGTACCGACTATTTGTGAACATATAGTTCACCTCACCGTCCAAATCCAGGCACGGCTACCAAGTCCAACTAGTCCCACTCATTTGAGACCTAGTGACTCACTCACTAATTCCTCACCACGGGAATTAGCTACCACCCCTCAAGGGCTATGCTATGCACGCTAATTCACCTAGCATGCAAACATCGACAACAATCCATAATGACTAACTCACTAATTCCTCACAATGGGAATTAGCTACCACCATAAAGGCCACAATATGCATGCTAATCACCTAGCCATGCTACATCATCAACAACAATTCAAGAATAGACATATGCTCACACTCTAAGCCATAAAACAGTCTATTCACAAGTGCACACATAACTGATACATTCACAGCATCATGCATACCATCACACATCATCAGTATATTATCACATAAGCATATCATATCATGCCACATAATCAAAAACAGTATTAGCACACTCTACTAATGCCTATACTACTCAAGACCCAACAAAACAACAACAACATTACCACGATATCACATCTGGGAGTTTAAAACGCGAAATCTGCCCTTCAAACTGATATGGCGAACGCCATTAGGCTAATGGCGAACGCCATTAGCGTTACACGCTCTCATTCTGGAAAAACTGTCTGTCAAACTGATATGGCGAACGCCATTAGGCTAATGGCGAACGCCATTAGCGTTAAACGCTCTTATTCTGGAAAAAAACCCAAATGGCGAACGCCGAAGGCATAATGGCGAACGTCATTTGGCGGTTATGTGCATAGAGGTTAAATTTCTACGAATTCCTTTTCAATTATCGTCCAATTTCATTCATCCACTGGCTGTTATGTGCATAGATGTTAAATTTCTTCGAATTCCTTTCAATTATCATCCAATTTCATTCATCCACTATTTCACAAATTCATCATACATCAATCTAATCAGAGATAAAACAATGGTTATCACTACCCAGTACATATTATCATATAATACCCTTTAACCGATGATAAACCCCCCTTACCTGAGTTAATCCGGCAAATCTCAAGCTTCAAGCTCTTCTCTTCTCCAACCTTCTTCCTCTTGCTCTGCCTTTGCCCTTTTCCTCTTTCACGATCGCTTCTCTGTTTTTCACGTAAAAACCTTTTTACTCCAAAATGGGACTTTTTCCTTAATTCCAACTTATATATATTTTCCAATAAATAATTATCCCAATAATTATTATTCCAAAATAATAGTAATAATAATCCCAAATTCCAATTATTCAATTAAATTAATAAAAAAAATATTAATTTAAATTAAATAATTATCTTATTTTAATTGGGGTGTTACACTATGCATGGCATTTGAAATCCGCAGGTAATCCTCATGTGTTTCCTAACTAAATCCGTAGGAAAATCCCCAACAATTCTGGAAAACATATGAACTTCATGCAAACACGATGAAGATCATGAAGATCTTCATCCAATTTTCCAGATTTTTACCAAATGTTCCAGAAATGAAAATCAAGCATATCAATCAAATCGCCACGCATCATACATCAAGAATCCAACAATATTTCATGCAAAAACAACATCACACGCACGGATCGAAGAAATTAAAAATCAACATCAAAACTTGAACTGTATGGATCTTGCTCAAAACAGCACCAAATCACTTCAAATTTGTTCCAGAATTATCACCAAACCATGATCTATTCATCTGGCATAATGAATTGGAGAATTAAAGAGGTCGAAAAACTGACCTCTTGATGCACAGAATTGGATCCACGTGCTTCCAAGGTTTATGATGCTCCAATTCTTCTCCACACTACTTCATGAAGTAAATGATGATGAACTGGAAGCTTGAATGCACACGAATCTAGCTCAATCTTCAATTGCCATGGATGCTTCACTCTTTGCACCTAGCTCAAACAGCTACGATTTTCCTCGAATTCACATCCAAATGTGCTCAACAATACCTCAGGATGATGAATGGATCAAGGAAGAGTGCTTGTGTTTGAAGAATTTTGCAAAAAAAATGAGAGAAAAATTTGGAGAATTTGTGAAATCTAGATCTGAAATTGTAGCTTCTGATGAAAAACAGTTATGATTAAGTACTTATACCTCATGCTAATCATGTTTAACAACAACTTAAACCAAATGCAAGTGTGATTAGTGAGTTGGAAGGTGTAAGTGCAAAAATGAATTTTCTACTTCATGCACCTTCATGCACGTGAATAGAGCACATTCTGGCCCAAAACCCACTTAAAAACATCCCATGCAAGGTTTGAAATTGATTTGGTATGCTCATGATCATTCAAAAAGAGTTTATGAAATTTTCCCAAAAATCTTCATGAGTGCACCAATGATCATGCAATGAGATTTCATGCCATGTGATGATATGCTTGGAAAATACATGTTACAAGGATCAAAATGCAAAAAGAACCACTCATTTTGGAGTTTTGGTTTGAAAGTTATGTCCATTTGAATTTTCAAACACACTTTGCCATGATTGGACCATATCTCCTCAACCACACATGCGAAATTCATGATCTTGGACTTTTTGGAAATGGGAGAGAAATATCTATAACTTTCATGTTCAACAAAATTTCATTTGAAGCTTTCTTGATGATGTAATCTTGAGGTTAAGTTGGTCCAAAATCTTTCCATTTTTGGAAAGTTCACATTATAGGTCACTTTCTAGTTTTGGAAAGTCATGATCTGACTTCAAATTCTTCAATGTTGATGTTTGAAATGTCAAATGATACTTGTTTGGACATGAATGAGGCATCTCTGATCACTTCCCACCTCCAAATCTACAGTTGACTTGGCAGTTGACTTGATCATGCACAGATGATTTTGAGCCTCAACCACTTGATGAAATGGCTCCAAAACGAAACCCTAGCTTATACAAGCTCAATAAAATCATATGATTATCTCCATCTCAATAAAGACCTCATCTCCTTGCAAAACCCTGACTAATAGAATGCAACTGATTAGGGTTGACCAGAGGTCAGAACCCTAATCCCAAGGAACATGATCAGGCACAACGAACCTCTTGGTGATGATAAAACCATGATGATGGTGATATACTCTGGCAAATAAGATAACACTCAACCTCCTTGAGGAACCCATAAACCCTAATTGAAGCACAAACCCTCAGATGGCTAGTGATCAATTCATGAGACTCTCAAGCTAGAATCTTTTAACCTCTCTATCTTCTGAGCAAGACTTAGGAGGATGACTTGCCTATTATCCCATGATATGCAATATGCAATGCCTAAAGTCTTACAAAATGAAATGCAATATGCTAAGCTAGTCCCAAGAGAGGAGGGTAAATTTTGAGGTGTTACACTGACCCAAAAAGCTTAGCTATGAAGGAATTTACCTATGGAAAGAAACTATTTCAGGAAGAAGTTTATGGCGCCCCTAAATTATTTTGGAAAGAACACAGAGATTAATGACATTAACCATCCATCATTGCCAAAGATTCTGACTTTCAAACCATCAATGGCCTTCTCATCACTCCTATATAAAGGATGGAACGCCTCTCTAAGAAGATACAGAAAACACAAGAATATACAACACTCGTATCATTATTCATTCTCTCACCCGAACTGTTGTTCTAAAGTGTGAACAACTCTTTGTTTTTACCTTGTGTAATCTCTTCTTACCTAGAAGCACTAAGCATTACTGTAATTCTATTTATTTGCTAAAAAAATTCCTCAAGTGACTTGTGAAGTCTATAAACTTGAGAGGGCTAAGAGAACCTTACTCTCTTAGACGGTTGTTTGTGTAATCTTTCAAGATTAGTGGATTAAGTCCTTTTTGAAGGCGAAATCACCTTGGCCGGGTGGACTGGAGTAGCTTTGAATTTCAAGTAAACCAATATAAAATTATGTGTTGAATTTATTTGTTTCTACGTGTGTCTCTTTTCCAAAAGTTTTTATTCTCTCAAAAAAACAATTCAAACCCCCTTCTTGTTTTTCTCTATATTCATTTTCAACTTTCAATGTTTTAATCCACCCATCAACTTGACCTAAAATCATCCCACAAAGGTCCAAATCTCATTTCCCATCATGTTATGATCATATGAACTCAAAACATCCACCACTGTGCCTTGTAAATCAAGAAATCACAAAATCCCATTTTAGGTCATGTTGGTTGGTCACATATTTGTAAGAATGGCCTATGGGAAGTTCCAAAGACCATAACTTTCTCATTTTTCAAGATTTTTAAATTTCACTTCGAGCCAAATATCCTAAATAACTTCCCCTTCAACGTTTCTTCAAGGTCCAATACCTAAATCATTGAGGAAGGACTTCAATTTTGCTATTGGCCAAGTTGGTCCAACATGCCCACCATGCCCTAAAATCATGTCATAATCAATACTTTGACACATTGCCATTTCTAAACCACAAACCCTTTTTACTTGGTTATTTTTGCATTCAATCAAGATCATGGCAAGGAACAAATGTCCCAAATGTGAGACAAAATGCACGAGCCAATTTTATTTGGCCTTGGTTCAAACATGGGGTTTCATCCTAATGTGCAAGTCAGATCACAACCAGTCAGAATTTGCAAATGGATACACCAAGTCACCAAATCAATCCCTTCTGATCCCAATGGTCAATAAATACTTTTCATATGGTGGTTTGGTATAGAAGGAAGTCAACTTGGATGCAAAAGTTCTTCACAATGCCAAAACTGGTCCCATGTGCAAAAATAAAATTTTGCCCAAAATGGCAAAAAGTAAAATCCATAGCAAGCTATCTCTTTGCCCTTGTCTATTCCAGATCGATGCTAAGGACCAAGGAAAAGTTGTATGTGGTGAAAACATGCTTAGACAACAACCACACTTGTCCCCCATGATCCAACCTCAACCATGCCTCGAGCCATTTCCCTTTTCTGAGCAATCCTTCACATTCTCCCTCCAAAATCATCCACACACCTTCCCTATAAATAGGTGAAGTTGTCCCTTTCATTTTGAAAGCTTTAAATCCCCTCAAACCTCTACTGAACATTCGAGTTGAACCATCCAATATAGAGAACGTGCTTTTGAGTTTCAAAGTGTTTTAACTCCAAACAATCATCCAAAAACCTTCACTAACCTTCATTCGAGCTCTCCAAACTCCTAACTCACCTTCGCCAGGCTTCATCTGAGCTAAGCCAAGTCATCGAAAAACCTCCCTGAGTTGTTTCTGGTCAAGTAGTTCTCTTTACCCCTATCATCCAAACGAGTTACCATTCACCTTAAAATGATCTCATGATAATTTCCCCTAAGTTTCCAACTTTGATTACTCAAGGTTTAGGATTTAATTATTAGATTAGGTCAAGTTCATCCTTTTGGTTCGTGGTAGAATACTCCACACTCAGAGCCAATTAATGGCTCATTAGTGTGGAGGACAATTTGTTTATGATCATGCAATGTGATTCCACAAAACAAATCTGGTTGAAAATGTGTATTTCCAAGTTTTGATTTCTGAATTTTCAAGGTTGAAGACGACACCGACCTTGAAAGTAAACCGTGTTGTGTCCTGGTTGGTTGATAGCGCACGAACTCCAATTATTCATTCTGTTTATGATTTAATTACTTCGGCGTGTTTGTTAACACGACCCCTGTGCTTGGCCTGATGGGAGACGAGGTTGACCCCCCATGACCCCAAGGTCAGGGGTTCAACCCCCAAGGTGGGCATTTTCCTTTGTTGCTTTTTCACTTGTCTCATTTTATTTATTTTATTTCACCATTTATTTCCATTTTATTTTTATTTTTTATGTCACTTATTTTATTTATTATGAAAATATGTGCAACATAGACCCCCATTATTTTTTGCCTCTAGTATTTGATTTTGTTTTATTTCAAGTCATTTGAATATTTTTTGAGGTACTTATGAAGTCTTGAACTTATGGACTAATGAATTCCACCTAGGTCATGATTTGTTTGGTTTAGGGTTGATTAAACCTTCCATACTTCAAACCTACCACTGGATGATCAAGTATTCATCCATGATACTTTGAAGCGTGGATATGTTTCCCTCATTTCAAATAACTTGGGTCATTTGACTTGTGGATGAAGTCTTACTTGTACTTGTTGACTTATGGATTCATCTGATACATTATTATTCCTCTTGCTTTATACTAACCCACTAAAATTTTATACTTACTTGTTTATATAATACACTAACTCTTATTACCTTGTCAATATCATACCTTGATCTTATAACTCGTTAACTTAACAACTCAATCAATCATAATATTTCAACCTTGGGTTTGTTATAGTCTTCCTTTTGTCAATCTATTGATAGATGGACTTCGGGTTGAATAACTTTCATTGTTACAAATCTATGGTAAGTTGATACGTTGATTATCTTCCATACCTTGAATCAGTGATAAGTTATCCCCTGATGCACCATATTTTGAATCTATTGACCTAAGGATGGATAATCCTCAAGTGTTGGTCCATGTAGCACCTCAAATTTGCACCTCCCATCTGTACATACATTTCATTTTTAGGTCATTAGCATTGCATAGCATGTTGCATTTCATCAATCAAGACTGATCAGGAGAATCCATCTGTGCAAGAGAGCAAGGGCATTCCCATGAGATAAAGGCCCTATGGTTGTTCTAGAGAGCTTACGTGACCCAAGGATCATTTTGATGCAATTTGGCCAAGTGTTGAAGGCTCAGAAGTCCACAGTGTATGACCAAGTCATCTGAGGCCCATAAAAGTCAACTACAAGTCAACTGAGGGCTAGGAGATGGAGAAATGGTTTGAGACACTTCATTCATGTCCCAAAAGAAGGTTATTCAACATGTCAAATATCTACCTTGAAGATTTTGAAGCCAGATCAAAAGTTTCCAAAAATGGAAAGTGACCTCTAATTTGAAAGTTTCCAAAAATGGCAAGTTTTGGACCAACTTCAACTCAACTTTCCAACATCAAATAAGATTCAAATGAAATTTTGTCCAACATGAAAGTTAAAGATCTTTCTCTCCCATTTCCAAAAAGTCCAAGATCATGAATTTCTAATGAATGGTTAAGGAGTTATGATCAAATCATTGCAAAGTATGCTTGAAACTTCAAATGGCCATATCTTTTGAACCAAAACTCCAAATTTGGTGGTTCTTTTTGCATTGTTCTTCTCATGTCATGAGGTTTCCAAACCAACCATCACATTGCTTGAAATGTTATCACATGAGCATTGGCATATCCAAGTCAATTTTGGAGGGAAAATTGGAAATTTAAAAGTGGTGCATTGTATGGACTTTCTACCATTACCATTGAGTTTAAAAAAGGACTTTCAGTGAAAATGATGAGCTTGGTGTACTGTTCACGTGTGCATCTCACGCATGAGGTGAAAATACAAATTTGTGCATGCACCTTATTTCTTTCTAATCTTAATTAGTTTTGGCTTAAGCTTAATTTCAGATTCATTAGCAAGGCATATATAAGCTTAATCACAACTGCATTGATCATAACACACATTTTCAGATCTAGATCTTGAAATTTTTCAAACTTTTCTCTCACAAAGATTTTCAAAATTCCTCACATAAACCTCATTTCTCTTGTTGAATTGTTGATCATGGAGTGGTTCTGAGTGAGATTGGACGTGTACTTTGAAGAATTCGTGCCAATTTCGTGCATGCTCAAGCTTGGATGCATCAATGGAGTTTTCAAATTAAGCTAGATCCACACGTTTCTGAGCTTCAATTTCTTCATCAATCATCTCTACAAGCATCCTGGAAGTGATTTGGATCGTTACAAGTGTTGGATTGTGCAAAACCATGACCTGCTCTTCAAGAGGTAGGAAATTCGATCTCAATTATTCTCAAATCCATGTGCATATTCGTGTAGATCTTTGATTGATGAGAATTCTGGTAGAAAAATCGTGTGAATTGGTGCATTATTCATGGAGTTATGTGCATTTAAAGTTTGAGATGCAAAAATGTTCATGCACGATTCTCTTTGATTATGATGTTTTGAGTTTAAATGATTGTGGATCCGTGCTCTACATGGCCTAAGCTTTGATTTGATATGTGTTTTGTGAAATTCTGGGCGAATCTGGAAAATCTGGAAATTTGACATGAATGTTCATCTTCTTCCTCATGAAGAAGATGAAGATTCATACATTCTGGACATTTACGACGGTTTCTGGTGTATTGCGTCGGTTTCAAACGTCGTTTTCTACAATTTCCATGCAGCGCTAGGGTTCCAGACCAAACGCGGTCGTTTTGCCTGGCGCGCGCTCATTTGAATATGCGCATGGTTCGAATCCCAGCAAGGACAATTTCAATTGTTCAGCATTTTTCACATTTCCCCCTCTTTTGCCATGCATGTTCATATTTGAATTTTATTTCTTCTATCAACTTGTAAAATCCATAACAAATTGAAAAATGATCCAATTCACTCCCAATTTTTTGCAAAATGTTCCTTGTGATGTCTAGTTTTTTATGATCATGAGTTTGAAAGTTGTGTATGGCTAGAAATTTATTTGCTCTAGGTTGATTGATCATGTGTGCATGTATGACCTAGCCTTGTTCAAACTATCATGAAATGCTTGATTTTAATCCAATGGACTTGAAATTTTACAAGCTGATTCTAGACACATTGATGGATGTTTTAGGCTTGGTTTGGTATTTTTCTCATGTACCAATTCTGTTTTATGCTTGTGTTTGCATGGTGTGACAATTTGTGTCACACCTTTGGTTGTCTAACTTGTGCAATTTGATTTCCATGCCATATGACCTCTAATGCTTCTGATTTTTTATGTGATGATCATGTTAGATGTGTTGAATGTTCATGAAGTTTTCCAGAATTATTTGAATCATTTTTGTTTTGATTGGGATTTTTCATTCTTAATGTTCAAATGTGTGCCTTGAATTGGTCATTGACTTCCCTTGCCTGTTACATGAACTTGCATGATGATTTTGGTTTGGTCATTTTTAGGACTTGTTCTTGATTGATTAAATATGATTCATGTTGAGTTTGAGATTCTGTTTTGGATTTTTGATCCTCTTTTGACCCTAGGCTTTGACCTAGTGGTTTGTTACTTACATTTGAGTTATGATTTCAGGTTCAAGTATGCATCTCCATGGTTGATGTTGCTCCTTCATTTGAGCTTGATCATTTGTTGTTGTTGGCTAACACTTGCTGTTTTGTAGGCCTTGATGATGGTTCACTTGTGTTTGCTCATTGTGCACATTGGATTTGTCTGTCTGTTTGAATATTGACTGTTGATTGTTTGTCTGGATTTTGTACTGATTGGTTTAGCTGTTTCCACAGGTACCTAAGTTGCTTTAAGTTCATTTGAACTTTGCTTTGCTTGCTTGTGGTTGGCATACCACTGAGGTATAATTCCTTGATCTTCATGTAGTCTGGAAGACCTGTCATGTTACTTTGGCAGGCACCTGTCTGAAGCCCTCCTTAAGAGGCAATGTTTGTGGTTGTTTATTTTTGTGCCAAGCAGGTAAAGACCTCTTAAGAGGAAATTGGCAGATAAAAGGGATGTGCAATCCATCCCCTGCTATTCAGTTGTGTCATTCACTTTGCTCACACCATGTGTTGATGCATTGTGAATAAGAACCCAAGATCTTGTTGTGTCAGTCATGTGGAGAAGAGTTCCCTCATTCTGAACTCCCACACTTTCTATTTGATTCAAGCTCTCCCAGGCCAGGGATAAGAGCTATGAGGCATAACCCTCATCTCCATTTCATCTGCTTCACCCTAACTCTCAATGTTAGGGTTAAGAGCTAAAAACACCCCATTCTAGTTGGCTTGTTTGTCGAGGTTGATTTGACCCCTTGACTAAAGCCTAGCCTTGTGTGAGCCAATTGATTGCATATAGTGTGTGCTACTTGTGCTTGTGTTTTGCTTGATGTGTTGTTTAGGCTAGCTTGCTTCCTGTGCAAGTTAGGATAGAGACCTCAACATAGGGATCTTATGCATGACAACTTCTAGGCTCGAGTCGTAGTCTCCCAAGTAGCTTGTTATCTCCCTTGTCTCTGGTTAGGTTAGAAGTTATTTCCCTGTTTAGGGTAACTACGTCGCCCTGATCCTCATACCAGATGAGGTACGTAGGCAGGAGATGAGCTGATCTCTCCGGGCGCCCTTTTTCTTTTTCAACCCTTTGTGTGTGTTGGAGTCTGACATAAGTCCGTCGATTGGCAGTTGGTTTCCTGTGTCTTGTTTGCTTGTTGGAGTCTGACATAAGTCCAGCGATTGGTAGTCGGTTTCCTGTGTGAGTGTTTGTTGGTTCGGAGTCTGATGTAAGTCCAGCGATTGGCATTCGGTTTCCATGTTTTCCTGTTTGTGGAGTCTGACGTAAGTCCAACGATTGGCAGTCGGTTTCCTGTTTGTGTCTTGTTTGGCGTGCGTTAGCCGAGCTACGAGTGCTCTGGTTCTTTCTCTGGTTAGAGAAGATACGTATGCATAGGATGCGACATCCTAGCGAGCACGTTTCCCCTGTCCCGAATTACGTCGACTCTGATGTCTGTGTCTGACAGGCTACGTAGGCCCAGGATGCGATATCCTGCCGAGTTGCCTTCTTTCGTCTTTCATCTGTGTTTGTTTCCAGTGTTTGTGCAGTTTGTGGGCAGTTATCTAGCAACCTTTCTTCTATTCTTTCTGAGCGTGGATCCCGTCGAGTACGACGAATGCATAGGGGTGCTAATACCTTCCCTTCGCATAACCGACTCCCGATCCCATCAATCTCTGGTCGCGAGACCATGTTTTTTCCAGGTTTACTTCGAGTGTTTCCTTTCTTTCTTTTGGGATAAATAACGCACGGTGGCGGCTCTGTTGTTTCATTTTCCCGCCGGTTTTTCGCGTAATGCGACAGTCCATTGTTCATAATCCTAACTTAAACTAACTCTACTAACTTTTGATTACAATTAACCTTTTGTTATTGTTATTATCATTGTTACTGTCATTGTTATTTACTTTTATGTCATTTACATTTAAGTACTCATCATCACCATGTCCATTGTATAAACTTCATCATGCATGTTTATTTATTTGTCTTTACTTTATTGTTATCATTACATTTGAAAACAACAAAAACATGATAAAATTATAAGACCAAAAATAATCCATTTCATTTAATCAACTTGGACTTAGAGGATCCCATCCTAGGACCTTTTCTTGGAGACCGTTTCCATTATCTTTGTGATACTTTGTGAACTTTGGGTTTCATCTATACTTACATTTCGGCTGTAAGAATGGCATCATGGCACCACCTTAGAGGGACATGTTTGTAAGACCATTATCATTTTTTTAGCTTAGTCACTTTTGCACATACAAGGATTTCTCTTGGACTACCTTACAATGAGACCATTTTATTTTCTTGTCGGTTAATTTGCATTCATGTTGCATAAGCCGAATTTCTCAATCAAATAAACAAACCATTGATCCAACGTCAAGTTGCATTTTCCTAATCAAACTCAAATCACTTAATAACTACGATTAGTATTGTACGTCAAGAGCCTTAAATGATGGAGAATGAGTGATATTAGAGCATTTCTACCCTCACTCTGATTATTTTGGATGCAAGATGATTGGCTTGTTGTCTAGGATATTCACCTCTGCCCCTAGACTTTAGTACAATCTAATCACAAACATTCTTTTTATAAACCCTTGTTCAAGGTAAAATCAACACAACCCATCAAACCTAAATTTTGTGGCTTGCATCCATCCCAAAAACTATTTTCTCAAAGGTAAAATCAATCAAACACACAAACATTTTCTATTCCGAACTACGAAGCTCTGATTCCTCATCCCCGATGAGTGATAAATAGGCACAAGGGCCACAATCCTTGGCGAGCATAATAATTAAAAAAAAAACTCTCTTTCACACATTCTTTTGGAAAATAAAACAATAATGAGATAAATCCTTGCATGTGTAAACAACTCAAACGGTTCACATGGAGTACCATGGACGTGAGGGATGCTAATACCTCCCCCTTGCGTAACCGACTTCCGAACCCAAATCTCAGTTGCGAGACCGATTCCTTATCCCTTTTTAGTGCTTCCCGTGCGTGTATCATTTTGAGGGTTTTATCGACTATTTCTCCTTGCCTCTCCGATAGAGGCACACAAATAAAATTTGGTGGCCGCTCTTATGATATTGCCTTCTCCTCTTTGAGGAGGAAATTCCTTTGTTCAGTCCGTCCAGTTTCCTTGCTCCCGAAACCCCGGTGGCGATAAAGCCGATGTTTTATTCCATGTTTAGAATAAGCTATAAAACTAAGAGTTGATACTAAGTTTTGGGCATCTAGAATTATTTTTAACGCTATACTTTCCTTCTTTTTATAAAAGTCTCCACTTTGAGAGCATTGGATCAGATTTATATTGAAGCACTCCCTTTTCTTTATCAGGCTCTTAATTCTTATTATTTCTCTTTGCGAATTATTTGATTAATCATATTTGTAATTTTATAAACCCCTTTTACTTCTTTATTTCTCACCATGAGTGTGTAGTCCTCTTAGAGCTAAGGGTCATGGGACTTATTTACAAATTATTCGCTTAATTTGTTACAAATCAATTACGAGAAAATCTTACGTAATTATTTCAGAAACTTGAATCCCTACTTTTAACTCTTTGTTGAAACTAAAAGAACACCCAGACATCTAAGCACAATCTGAAAGTATGTGCTTCGGCGTCCGAAAACTAGTTTTCTAACATTTAACTTCAAAACTGTGAAAGCACTCTAACGGGATTGAGGATTGTCCCATCTTTGTAGCTGAACTTAAATGCTCATACGACAAAAAATCTGGACGTGCGAAAGTCGGGAAATTATTTCTAGAAGATACGAAGATACGCTGGCGAAAGCGGGTATTATTCAAAATAAGATATTTTTCCTATAAACACGTTGAGATTCTCGTAATAGATGTAATTCGAATTATATGGAAATATAAAAATAAGAACCATGACCCTAAGCTCTATTGTTATCATTATTTTTCAAGAAATTCTCATTTAAGTTGTTTTTCCCAAAAATACGTTTTCAAATAAGTTGTTTTGACTTAAGTGTTTTTTCACCTAAGTCGCCCTTTTTATCCATTACTCGGTTGCTCTAGATTTAAAACGATAAGATAAAAATTGGTATTTAACTATTGGTCTCTGAGGTTCGATACTTTTTAACTACTCTGACATTTGTCATTTGCTTGCAGTGTGTTAGTTGTCATAACGTGCTAACTGATTGGGCATATGTGGTTCCGCCTCCTTGGTGCATGTTGGGCCTTATGCTAGATTGTTCACATTTTAGCACCCCCATTTGTCATTATTTGCACCCCTTTGCTATAAAGCACTAGAATACTAATCTTTTGGGTTAGAAAATACTTTATTGAGATGAGAAAAAAATTAAATTCATTATTTTGAGGGTTTAATCAAAGTTATCTAATTATTTTCACCTTAAAATAATGTATACCTCTTTTATCAATAAATTTTGATAAATAATTCCTACAAAGGGAAAATCACCAAATATGTTATGGTGTATCCTTCTCTCCACATCATTGGATGCGAGAGTTAGAATAAACAACAAAATGAGTAATTCCATTACAAACATGTTCATTTATCGGATCGCTAAGGATCATAAACTATTGAGATATTCTCAAACAACTTGTTTTGATCACAAAGATTGATATTTGCCATCATTGTTCATCATCAGATCATAGACTTCATAAATATTGTATACTTTAGAAGTATACCATTAATTTGCATAACTCAATTAATCATCAGATCTCAGAGTTGCAAAGCATACCTACAAAACACAAAGGTTTCACCTTCAGTGCCCATATTTTCTTGGGCTTAGGTGCATTAATTCCAGAAGGTCTAAGGTGGGTTACCTTTAGACCCGTTAAATTTATCAAAATAAAAAGGTTCTAACTATCATATTTTTTTATAGTGTGAATACTTATAAATGAGATGCTTCATTTCCTCATGATCTATACCTTTCCAAGGTTTTCTATCTTTTTTAAATCCTATTCCATTTTTATTTATGGAGAATATTTTACTTGATAAGATCAGTTTAAGCTTCTCCTTTCCTTGGGTAAAAATTCCTAGGGTTTTACGAAGATCAATTACTTGTTCTATAAGGGAGTTACACTGTTTACATTCTCCATTGGAATTTCTTAGCTTAGTTATTTCTACCTTATTTGAATCATTTATTTCTTTGAGATGCCTTAGTGATTCCTTGAGACCTAGGGTACATTTTTTTAGTTTATCATTTTCTTCCTCTAATTGACTACCCATTCTAAATAAATGAGCATTAGATGGTTTGATACCTAGAATAGTATATGCCCCGTAGGATGCCTTTAATAATATTTCATCTTCTTCGTTGGAAGAAGATTCTTTCATATTTCTCCTAGAGGTTGATGTCTCTCCTCCTATTCTTCATTCGAGTATTGAAGAAATTTATTCTTCATCACTGTCATTCTTTGAACAAAAGGGTCCTTCATTTGATGTTGAATCTTCTGAGGATCATTCGACAACTGAGTATGTTCTTTTAAAGGATTCTATCGGAGTTGTATGATATCAGTATGATGAAGTTCATGATTCCTTGGTTTTTGTTTCTTCATCTTTGAGTTGTTGAACTAGTTCGTTCAACTTCTCTATAATTTCCTTCTTTCTTGATTTTTCCTGAAATTCATGAAGGCTCCCATATTTTTATTTAAGAGCTGGATTAAACCTTCAATTCTTAACTCTTAGGTCTTTGTTAGTGATACAATTTCTAACATACTATTCAATATTCCTAAACTTTGAAAAACACTTGAGAGTAGAATCTTTATCTTCTTTTTCTCGTGTGTTCATCTTCTCTTGTTTGATACTTGAAGAAACTCCATATATCATTTCAAGAGTATCTCGCATTATTCTTGCCGATTTGAAAATGAAGAACATAGTAGAATTTTCTATCATCTAGAGACATTGTTATAAAACTATTAGTTTTAAAATTGTCTCTTTTCTTCTTTTATCCACATGGAATCATGTTTATCTATTACTTCATTATTTACTTGATGAGTAGAGATAAACGGACCATTGATTATTATTTCCCATAATTCATAACTTATACTTTGAAGAAGAATTATAAACCTAGTTTTCCAAATATTAAATCTATTATCATTAGAAATTGATGGTGTGTTTATAAATTATCTCTTGTCGGAAGTCATCTTCCTCCTGAGATGAATAGTCGTTAAACATGAGCTAGACTCTGGTGCCACTTGTTGGACATGTGACTTCCCACACAAGAGGGGGTTAATTGTGTGTTCCCGAAAAACATGGTTTTGAAAAAACTTTGCGGATTAAAATCAGAGTTAAAAACCATTTTGAAAAAGTTTGAGTCTTAAGCAGCGGAAAATAAAATGTGAAAAATAAAGAGTTAAGGGAAAGAGAGGAACACCACGTGTTATAGAGGTTCGATCAAACAAGAAAATGACCTGCTCCTCTCCCCAAGAAATTCTCTTAAGATTATCTAATAAACTTTGAGAGCTTTTAGTAGATAATACTCACGAACCCCCTTATACAAAGAAAATGGTTGACTTCCAACCAAAACAGCAATATACAGAATTTGGTAGTTTAAGTCTTCCTTTTAAAACGGTGGATTGAGGCGGTTAGTACTCTTTCCACCAATAGTAAATCGAAGAGGTTAGTCTTATTTCCCCGTGAATCTTTTTCAAGCTTCTAAACAAACTTTGTAATACCACGAGATAAACTGACGAACCTTAATCCTTGGTTTTACACTAGCTAATTAGTAACCTGAGAGATTTTAATAACGGGCTAATCTTGAACCTTATCCAAGCTTTTATCATGGGATAAGATTTAACCTAACCTTGGTTTTACGAGGGGCTAACCAAAAACCAATGAGATTTTACCACAGGCTAATCTTGAACCTATCAAGATTTTAATCACGGGTTGAGCTTCAACCTAAACCAGGGTTTAATCATACAAACCCCAAACCAAAAGATTTTATGGATTTAGATTCTAACTTAAACAAATCTTAAATATATATTATTCAACCAAGGCATATAAAAAAACTCCTTGGGTGAATTTTATAATTCTACCCTTCTAGAATTACAAATCATCCTCAATTACAAAATAATTTTCTTGCGTAAGCACTTCGGCTAAAATTTTAGTGAGAGAAAGTAAAAGAAAAAGACTATATATATATATATATATATATATATATATATATATATATATATATATATATATATATATATATATATATATATATATATATATATATAGAGAGAGAGAGAGAGAGAGAGAGAGAGAGAGAGAAGTGTCAAAACATAATTATGGATGAAATGAAATGAGGGAAGGAATATCTATTTACAAGATAGAGGTTGGCTAAAAAAGGAAATTGTTTTTAATGCTTTTAAGATAAGCTAATTGATTAGAACCTAATGTTAATTAATTAGAAACTTAAATGGTAATCGATTACCAATTCAAAATAGAAAAAATAAAAGATATATATCCATTATGCATCATTAAGATGTAGTCATAATCTCTTAGAGCTCAATTTTGAACTGGTCTAATCGATTATACAAGTGCTCCAATCGATTAGAAAAGGCAAAAAAAATCCCATAGCAAATATGGTTGCTCTCAATTTATCTGACACAACTTCAAGAGATTTTAGAAAATATTTATTTGAGAAAAACCAGTTGGAAAATAAGTTTTAATGTGTGTGTATTTTAGCCATGCACTTTTACGAGAATGCCCTTTTTCTCTACCCAATATTCACTCAGACTAAGAAAGGGTTTCCTTGCCTTTCAAGACTTTGTCAAATGCTTTCTTTTGTAGACACTTGCTTTAGTTTATATGATATGAGGCTTGAGCTTATATTCCACTTGGTTACCATCATCAGATAGTCAAATCCATCAAACCTTAATATGTAGGTTTGCATCTTTATTCGCTTAATCGCTTATGCTTCACTTGTTAGAGGCCATTGGAGTCATCATCAACAAGTTTTTATCATCAAAAGTTCAACATAAGTTGTTGTCCTTGCTAAAATCATATCACCTTCAAAACAAGGTTCCATACTAAATTCTTGTTGATCCTGCATTATTGCTGCTACATCGTTTCCATAATGTCATGTTGTCTCCATATCCGGTGTACTATTATAATACAACATAAAGGAATATTATTTATTTTGTGGGATTAAGTTAATGGATCATTATAAAGGCCTAAGAACCAAAGATAGAGACATTATGCAACTAAAAACCCGGTATGAATAGAGCTGTAATATAAGGAATAAAGAGGGTCTAAAATTTATAAAGAATTATGCATAAGAGAAATTTACGAACACAAAGAGTTCTGACGCGATTCTGGTCTCGTCAGACTAAAGGAAACAACGATGGGAGGCATGACAGAAGACGTCACTTATAGATTAACAAATTTCAAGTGATTGAAGTGCCATACTTAGGTTTATAATTTCTATCTTCTTGTTTAGGAATGTGTAACTTAATATCTTTTTGTATTGTGTTTATTTTTATCATCATGAGCTAAACTTGCTTTGTTAGATAATGTGAAGTTTAATGAATTAGTAATCTTTTGAATTTTATGCATGAGTTGTCTTGATATATTTTACTCGTGTAAGTTTATGTCGTAAATTCCTTTGTCTGGCCAACTTGAGAGAAATACAAGTTGGTTAATGATTGAGAAATCTATTAACTAGTGGAACTCATACGTAAATATGGATAGACGTATTCACTATATTAGTCACTTAACTTAATGCATATGGGAAACAGGAAGTTAAACTAGGCATGATTTAATGTTATTGTGGGACCTCGAAAGTTGCTCCCTTAACTTAATGCATATACTTTGATGTTGTAGACATACACCACTAGATCACTTTCTTCCTCATTTATCACGAAAGAACATATCAGACTCATATATTAGATGGATTCATTAAATGGAACATTATCCAACATATTATTTCACTTTGTGTTAACCCTTAACTATCTTCTTTGTTTTCCGACTTTCTTAACCACGCTACACACACCATTATTTTATTACCTCTGCTCATGTTTACTTTATAACTTCTTGTATAAAAATCATTACGATTAATACAATCTTTGTGGGATTGAAACTCTTTCTTATCACTTACTACTAATTTGACCGTGTATGCTTACATGTATAAAAAGTAGCCATCACTACCTTTATGTAATGGATTTTATAAGCCTTTGAGCGTGATAAACACTACACAAAATCCATAAGAAATCAACCTATAAAAGATTGGAAGCAAAACTTTCCAAAACAAGGGTGATAATCGAACACTCTAGGGGGAAATCAATTATTAGCTATCAAATATGAACATTTCACGAGTTCTTCGTGAATGCTCTGATTTGATTTGATTTAAGGATAAAATCCAATTTGATTTTCATTAAAATTTGAAATGAGGACACCGTCTAATCGGTTAATCAAATTAATTATCTCCCTTTTTTTAGACCTCTTTGGTCTTTTGGGCCTTGGATTGAGATTTGGCTTTGGAAGATTGCTTTTGGTACCTCTTTTCTTATTTCTTTGCACCCCCTTTCTCCAAACATGCTTAAAACTCAACCAAAACATTAGTAAAAATAAACTTAAATTGCTTAGTAGTCAATAAATAACTTGTTTAGAGGGTTAATCAAAATTTCACAATTATTAGCTTGGTTTCTAATATTAGCAATTTCATACCTTAATGTTTCATTTCTATTCTCTAAAAACTCAATATATTCTTTAAAGAACTACTTGTACGAGATAGTTACCTTACAACCATCTTTTTTGTTAGATACTTTCAAGCAAACATGTATTTTTTAGGAGTTTCTTTGCACACCTTTAATGATTCCTTAGAAGATTCTTTGTATGAGTCTTTAGAAGTATTATTTAGGATGATGTTGAAGAAATTTCTACAAGAGCCTTCATATAATCATATTGAATTTTCCTTTACCGATTCTTCTTCTTGATAGGAGACTAGATATAAGGGATCTTTGAATATTCTTCCAGAAGTTGATCCTTTAATAATAATTATTGATGTTGAGTCTCTAAATATCTTCCTTTCTACACACCTTCCCTATTTCTTCTTTCAAAGATTCCGCTGAATGAAGCTTCTTCATCTTCTTCATTGATTTAATAAACTATTCTCCTTTATAAAGTTTATTCGTTATCAGACTATGAATATTCTGAGGATTGTTTATCCACCGAGATTGTTCTATCAAATGAAACTACCAAGGTTGACTTTTCTTCTTCTTCAAAAGAATTTTTTTGATGAAGTTTCTAATGATTTTTCTAGGTTTCTTGAACTCATTCGTTCATCTTTCAACATCTCAATTAACTCATTAAGTTTTTTGATGATTTCGTCCTTGCTTGATTTTTCCTGAAAATCATAGATGCTTTAATATATTTATTTAAGGATTTGACAAGGTTCCTAATTATAATTATTAACACTTAGATGTTTATCAGTCACATAAGTTCTAACATGTCCTCCCATATTTCTGAATGGTTGAACACCGCCTATGAAGATAACATTCACACTCATTTTATGTTTCAACTTCTTAGACTTGTGTGTTCATTCCCTCTTATTTGATACTTGGAGAGAATCCATAGATTATCTGAAGAGTGTCCCACACTTTCTTGTAGGAATTACAATTAAGGACATAAAGGAATTGATTTTCACTCAAAGACATAATTCCAAATTTTTTAGCTTTGAAATCAAGTTTTGACTTTCTCCTATCTTCTTCGATCCAAAGAAAAATAAGTTTATATACTACTTAACCATTGACATAGTTGTCATACCCCAATTTTGTCCGGGCATTTTAAAATTTTCATGAATTCGATTTTAATTTCAATTGGCATCATATGTATAGCATGACATGCATTTCATCATGAATAATACCTAGAATATCAGTTGGAATAAATTCTTGAATATACAGACAAATTGGTTAAATCATTCCTCAATTACGTGCAAAATCAGCGGGTAAAAAGTTTCAAAATCAAGCTTGTAGACGTCATTATTATTAATCTACGATTCACGTAGTTTAACCCGGTGTGCTCGTTATATTTTTTTGAAGTCTTTTTCAGTTGCATTTTGATCCGTCTAAACCTTTTAACCGGTGAAAAATTATTTTAGAATTAAAAGAAATGCTGTATTTTTCCAATAAGTTTATTTCGTGTTGACCATTTTAGTGCATTCGATTTAATTTTTCGAGCATATTTGCGCCCGACTTTTATTCATTTTTAGTCATCTTATTTTTGTTCTTCCGCCAAAATTTTCAGAAAGATTAAATAGAATTTTCCATGTTCTTATTTTATTTTTATCGTATTCATTTTAGAAGTTGTGAGTTTTATTTGATTTTATGGATTGTACGTCAATTGAATCATCTAGAAGGGGCATTATAGGCATTTTAAATTGTTTGTGCTTCTTTGATTTAATATGGATCATCGATTCAAATTAATCAATGGCCAATGTTTTCTATCCATGCCCATTTCCATCATCCAATCAAAAATCAACTAATAATAATATTAATAATGAAAAATCAGAAAATAATAATATCTTAACTTCTTCTCCACTCATTGAGAGATTCTCCATGTGGCAGCTATCTGGAAAAAAAATACAAAATATATTCTTCCATCCAATGACTAAAGGACACGTTTCCTGTTAGAGAGAGGAAGAAAAATGGGTTTTGGGGCATATGCAACGGCCAAACACAAGGCCTGAAGGATGGGATTTACTCTCCATTCACGGGAGATAACCTTTCACCCACTAATTCTCTCTCTTTCTATGCTAAAAATGGAAAAGGGGGAAAAGAAGGATAGAAAAAACGCCTTCACACGTTATCTCCCTCCATTCTCCCATTGCAAAGAAGGATCCTTTCCTCTCTATTTACTCCATCACCACACATCTTCCAAAAAATAAAAGAATATGAAAATCTGAGATTCCCTTCTTCTTATCCCAAACGAGATCCACACAAAGAAAATCTCTCTCAACTCCAACATCCTCAAACCATCCGTCGTCACCTCATTTCATCTCCACCATCGCAACCCGTCGCAACAACCTTCTTCCATCACCGGACCGCCTCCGTTCACCTTCCTCTTTATCACGCTTCACGGTGTTACCTCCATCATCTCCATAACCTCCACCGCGCACCCAACCGTTGCCGACGAATCCTCCTCCACAAGCTCCGAATTCAACAACCCATCGTACAAACCCGCCGTGAGAACCTCTGTCCAACCGAAGAACTCCCTCTATCTGTGATTCTATCACCGTCATTTTTTATCTCAACCATACGAATCCGGCCACGAAAACAACCTCAGTATCATCGTCTTCTCCTTTCGCTTGTCATCAACACCCCTTCCAAATTTCAGCGAACATTGTAAGACCCCAATTTTGACCCTAAGATCCCTCATGCTATTCTCATCATATGCATTGGGATCACACCTTGGCATCCTCCTTACCCCTCATTCATTGGGTTTGCATTGGGAGAGATCACCAAGCATATTTGATTGTATCATACTTCACTTATCTTTATTTTACTAACCCAAATACCAGAAATATGTCATTATATAGTTTAACTCTTTTGTAGGTAGTGCACATGCTCACCTATGCTTTATCAAGCTCATATTTAGGGTTTAAGACCCTCATTGCAAGGAGCTCAATCAAGAATTGGTTTACTTTGGCTCCAAGTGTCATATATGAATCCCTATGTTCTTCACATGTTATTTTAATTAAGAAATCATCAAGAGTTTGGAATTGGTTTGCCTTGAAAACCCTAATTCATTTGGGTATCTCATGTGACTTCCTCAACAAGCTTCTTCATAAATTGATCAAATGATTCAATGGATGCTTCAAATTTCATTATCTTATGTGTAAGACCCTAATTTTGACCCTAAGATCCCTCATGGCATCATATCATTGCTCATTGCATTGCCTCAAGGATCATAGCATCTTGGTTCTTTACCCTTGGGTTGGGACTTATGTGAGTTGGTTTTATACCACCAAGCATGTTTGAATTGTATATTATTGCTTTTCTTATTTTATTTACTAACCAAAAGCACAAAAATATGTCACTAACATCTTTTGTTTTGAAGCTTAAGCAATCATGTGATCCAAGGCTCCTAGGAGGCTCCTATGCCCAATGAAATGGCCAGATGAAGATGAAACCAAGCATGAAAATGGTTCCCAAAGCTCTCAATCATCATATATGCTTACCAAGTATCTCAATTTGTCAATTTGATCAAGATAAACAAAAGGGCTTGAGGCTTGTTTCCCAAGGAAACCCTAATTCAACTGTGCATTGATTGTGCCTTGCTCATGAAGTAACCTCAACCTATGATCAAATACAATCAAGGGAAGTTCTTATGCATATATGAGCCTATGTGAGTGTCCTTAATCATTCATTCATCAAGATTTGAAGTTTGGACTTGAGAAGTTGATCAGTCAATTCATCTAACTATTTTGAAGTCCACTGAGACCTAACTTTTGATGTGTTTGTCAAATAATGATGACCCCAAGAGAAACAATGTTCTTAATAATCATATGAACAACTTTCATGTTCATCAAAAATTCATTTGAAACTTGGAAGGTTATCATTCATTTCAAAACATTATAGGTCATTTTGACTGAAACCCTAATTTTGGGTCAACTTCCCAAAGACATAATCCTTCATTTTTTATGATTTTGAGGTGAGACCAAGTGAATTGTAAAGTTTAAGATGTCTTCTTCAATTGTTATGTTGGACAAAACTTCATAATCCTAAAATAAACACATGTGATAATACAAAACATTATAGGTCACTTTGGACCAAAGCCATTGAATCTTGAAAAAGTCCAACTTCAAGTGCCCATAACTTTCTCATCAAAAATCGAAATGATGCAAAATTTAAGTCCATATTGGTTTCCTTGACAATATATACCACTTTGATGTTGGAGGTTTTGTCATTTGAGATTTGCATAATTGAAACAGAAAGGCTTGAAGTTGGTCCATTTTGGCAAAATTTTCAAATACATGTTTTGTACCTTGAACTTCATGGCTAGTTTTCAATATTTTCCAAACTCCAAATGGATTTTTGTTCAACATAACATTTGTTCCTTATGTCAAGAACTTTCCAACCATTACCCACATGCTTATGTTTCAATTTTCCAAATGTGTTTTTCGAAGAGGAGAACAATTATGATCATTTATGCACTTCATGTCAAATTTTCATGCACAAGCCATTGCATTGCCATCTGCGCGTCCAAAATTGATTCATTTGATTTCAGCATGCAAAACCAATTGAGTTTGGGCCTCACATGCACCTGTGCAGGCCCATGCATGGAGGACCCAACTTCACATGCACACGAGTTTTTCACATCCTTGCATCAGCTGTGGCTATAAATGGACATGCTTGCTTCACTTGAATGGTAACCTGAAGGCGCCTGAAACTCTGTTGAACTGATTCCCCACCCTCTCACCAAAGGAATTCTGAAATTTCAATTCTCTTTTCAAGCTTAAATTTCAACTTCCCTGGTTGATCTTTAGCTTCTAATTCCTTAGCCTTGCTTCATTGTCACTTCAAGATCAAGCTACAATCAAGAGTTGGATTGGATTTTGCTCACAAAAGCTGCTCTTCAAAGGTTTAATCCTTAACTGTTTTGATTTGAATCTCTCTGATTATAATGCATTGCTTGTGTTGGTTTGCATTTCTGAAGTCCTCATTTGAGAGGCAATCGATTGGTGGTTTTAATTTTGAGAATTGGTTAACTTCAGATTGAGCACCTCATTTTTCAACCTCAGATTTCTTCTTCTATAAGAATCTTGAGTGAAAATTAAGGTCACAGGGGTGATGTACATCACCTCAGCTTTCATTTGGTATATGGATCGCGTGTTATGGTTGAGGTTGTAAAACCTGTAACTGGAGGCGTTTTCTGGCCTTCTCACCGGAGAAGACGGTGGTTTCCACCACCGTCCCCACGCGTCCAAACCTTGGCCCTTGGATCTAGTCTTCCAGATATAATCCTAACCTTGTGTTGTTATGACTTTTTTAAATCATTCATGTTTCGCTGTTGACTCGTCCACACAATGAGCGCGTGCTTCATAGCCATCTGATCAGCCACGTCAATTAATGAGCGCTGATCAGACGCTTGTGGATTTTTGCTTTTTTTTTTAATTTCTGTTATTCCATTTATTTTTAAAAATTCATAACTTCTTTATTTGGAATCACAAAAATATGGGACCAATTGCAAAAAAAATCTCTTAAATTCTAGTTTCATAAAATGATTTTTATTTATTTTTGTGATTCCATTTAATATTTTTTGTGAATTTTTTATTTTCTGATTGCTTTTAATTCATTTAAAATACTTTTTGATATTCAAAAATGCCAAAAATATTTTCTTAACATCTTTGGATGATGATGGATCTATAAAAAATATTCTCATCAATTTCTTAATTGATTTGAGATTTATTTGAGATTTTAGTCTAATTATGTTATTTTTCTTCATTTTTAATTGTTTAAAATTAGTTTCTAATTTCAAAAAATGTTGAGAAATTTTGTCAAACCTTGTTTGACCATGTTAGACTTATGATGATCCAATTGGACTTTACCAAGTTAATTTGAATTGGATTTGAAGTTTGACCTTTATTTGTTCATTTTTTTTATGCATTAGCTTAATTCCAAAAAATACCAAAAATATGTTTGACATTTCTTGACTTCTAAGCTTCATTTCACTTCTGTTTACCATTGATTGATGTTGATTCCATTCATGATTGATCAATGTGTTTTGGTTATGTCATTTGACTTTTCATTTTGTACATTACATTTCCATCTTCATCTTCTTCTTTTTCTTTTGACCAATGAGTTAATGATTTGTGGTTAGCCTTGACATATGGGAGGCTTAACCTTCTTTGATCCAAATCAAATTCATCTTGATCAAAGATCAAGTGAATTGCTTTGTGTCCAAGATAGGTTGCTTCTTGGTCAAGCAAAGAACCTGAAATCCATACAAGGTCATTCTTCTTTTCTTTTGGCATGGCAAGTTGTAGGAGCTTGGCTTACTAGTCATGGTCTCTAACTTGTGTTTATTTGCCTATAGTTTTATTGACCGACCTCATATAGGTGTGACTACTACATTAGTCCACTTAGGATTGCTTAACATAGCGCTAAATTGCCTTATGACACACTAACACTAACTACTAATCACTAACATTTAGTTCAAGCATTTAATTCTTGCAATTTACTTTAATGCAATTTAATTTCTTGCTCATTTATTCATATTGTCTTTGCCCTTTGCTCACTTGAGCTCATGTTTATGTTTATGCCATTTGCCTTTTGCTCACTTGAGCACATTATTGTGTATATACTATTGCCTTGTGTTTGCTTTGTTTTGTTTGTGTGAACCAATGCAAAAGGAGAAAGGACTTAGAATTAGGATCTTACCTATGCTAAATGGAGTTTCAAGAGAAACTAGGCCTCATGCCTTTAGAAAGCTAAAATTGTTGAAGAGCAACTAGGCCTCATGCCTTTAGAATGCTTAAACTTGAAGATTGAATTGAAAGGACCCCTATTCTAAACTCTCTTTGTTCATTTCTTTCTATTATATTGTGGAACTTTTTAATTTGTGTGCTCTTGTGTGATAGGGATCCTAAACTTGAGCTAATTAGAAGGACCATTGTCATGAGCATCCAGGATAAGAGAGACAAGAGCCAATTGGAAGCTTCCTAGGAGCTTGATTGAATATTTGCTTGATTGCTTGAGTTAATTGCTTATTGCTTGCTAAGTCCAAAGGAAAGGAGCAACTTGGATCATCTTTATGATCTCAAGAAAGGAACTCCAAGGGGTTTTATTTCTCTTATCTCATCTTTGCATGATTAGGACCTAGCCATTCTCTTCTTCTCTCCACTCTAACCCAAGCCAAACTTATTTTGTGCAAACATTGACATTGTTTCCAAAATTAGAAACTTAGGCATTATGTCTTTGATTTTTCAAACTCTTTTCATAATACTTATTTTGAATTGAACCTTAAGTCAACTTTGACTTCCTTTTATTAATACTTTTGATTGGTAAATCCAACTCACTCAAATTGTTTTTTTATGGTTCCAATGGCCACCTTTGCCAAAGCTTTTCATAAACATTAGCTATTAGGTTTGAGTTATCATAGTGGTTGATATAAACCTCACCTGTATCCTTAGTGATTGGACTATAAGTCTTCCATACTTATTATAGGGTGGATCTCTCACTAGTATGGTGAAGCTCTCATCACATGGTGGATTTGTGGTTTAGGTTGAGTTTTCTCCCTTTGATAACAAAAGACCTGAAGGCTTTTGGACCAATCAATTCACCAACTTATTTTGAGATTTTTACCCCAAACTACGAGGTTTTGATCCTACCTTTGAAATGGTACGTAGGCAATGGGTTTATCCATTCAAACACAAAAATTGTAAATAACTTTGTATATTCTTTTCTCATCCCCCCAATCATATTTGCACAAATATTTTCACAAATACCAACCTACCATACAACATTTGCAAAAAGGGCTCCCTTAGAGTATTAAGGATGTTTTGGGTGCTTAAAACCTTCCCATTGCATAACCAACCCCCTTACCCAGATCTATGACATATTTATTAGTTTTTGATTTGATAAAACTTCTCGGTTTTTGTTCACTTTCTAATCTTTCCTTTGGATAAATAGAAGTGCGATGGCGACTCGAATTGTATGATTTACTTTTGATTTAGTCAATAAATCTAAAGGTAACGAATACCCCGCTACATTATGCATATATAATCCTTCATGAGTCCCAAAAGTCAAGAGAATATCAAGCTATGAAATTGGTTCATGGTGGTTGACCAGAGGAATTCAACTAATCAAAATTGGGGTTCCCTAGACCCTATCTGCTACAATTTTTATCATATGAAAATTATTCCAAGAGAAACTTTACTCTAAATGACAATCCAAACAACTTTCATGTTTAGGTCAAGATCTATTTTTGCTTGGAAAGTCATTTTTTATGGTGAAGGATTATAGGTCATTTTGTCTAAACCCTAATTTGGAGGTCAACTTCCCAAGACCATAACTTGCTCAATTTGTATGGGATGAAAGCTATTAAAGTTTCAAAATCAAATCCAAGATGTCCACTTAAAGTTTGATGTTTGGAGAGAGAGACAATTCAACTTTTAAATGCATGTGATATGAGGAGACATTATAGGTCATTTTGGGCTAATACCATTGAACAAGTGATTTTCCTCAACTTCTAAAATGCATAACTCCTTCATGCTAAATCCAAATGAGGTCCAATTTATAACCAATTTGAAGGACTTTGAGATAGATACAACTTTTATGAAGGAACTTTTCTCATTTGAAGTCCATAGAAAAAGTTACTCAAGGTGGAAGAAGTGAACATATGGCTTGACACTTAGAATTTTTTTTGATATGTTTGATTTTCCAAACTTCCACCTCAAAATTCATCATGATCCAAGCTTCAAATGAAAAAGTGTTCAACATGAAAGTTGTTCTTGTTGATCTAAACTTTCCAAAAAGTCTAATTTCACCCCAGTTGGACAAAGTATGAGTGACTTGCGCATGGCTTAAAGTTGGATGACCATTTGGCATATTTGAATTTCCACTTTCCATACACCAATGCATGGCTTGTTAACATGACTTCAGCATTGCTTGCACATGATTTTGGACCTGTATGCATCATTACATGGTCCTATCACACGACCATGCATCCATGCAAAGCCATTGTGCTATTTTTGAAAGTTTGAAACAAGTGCGCAAATAACAATGCCTTGGCTATAAATAGAAGCCCTTTCACTCAGAATAGAAGAACCCCGCGTCCCAGCTTTGAATCTCCAACCCTACACCCTCTCATTCAAAGGATAACCTTGAGGATTTTCATTGAAAATTGAGTTTGAATCTTCACTATTTTGAGATTCAAATTTCCAAGAGTCCTGCTTCTTTCTTGATCCATTTCCACTCCATCAAGCATCCAGAGCAATGCCAAGTACAATTCAAAGCAAGATCGTGTCCATCTGAACCTGCAATGAAGGTGAATTTCTGAATTTTTTATCTCTTCGATTCTCACTCAATTCTCCATAATTCTTGTTGATTTTTGGTTGTCTAAAGTCCTACCAATTTCGGCAACAAGATGGAGTTGCTTAGAGGTCAAATTGAAGCAACTCAGATCATGATCCTCAAAATTCAACTCCTTGTATCTTTCAATATACTTAGAGTTAGGTAAAATTGAGGCCAGATTCGAGCTCCTGAGCATTTTTACTTTAAATTCATGTCCTCCTTTTTCATTTTGGTGATGGTTGAGGGTGGACCAGTCCAGTGAGGTCCACCGGAGAAGAAGACCGGAACTCCAGTTCCGGCGATGCGTTGGCATGTCTCAGACCATAGGATCCATCTATTTTGTTTTAATCTCACACGTTGGTTTTGATTACCACTTGTGCAGTGCATTGACTAAAGTCCACCATGGAACGCGCGTTGGGAGCCACTTGATCTGCCAACTCAATTAATGAGGGAGATCAAGTGGTCCAGGTATTTTAGCATTTTCTGATTTTTAGTTTAATTGCTTTATTTTCATTAATTCATATTAATTTTAATATTGATCCAAAAAATATGAGGCTTTCACCAAAAAATTTCAAATAAATTCCTTTTTCAGTTTCTGGATTAAAATTATTTTTTGGATCATTATTAATGTTTTTCATGATTTATTTGTTTTTGTGCATATTTTTTAATTGTTTAAAAAAACTTTTAAGTTTCCAAAAATAATGAAATTTTTTCTCCAAGGTCCTTTGACCTTGTTTGACCTATGATAAATCTCATGGCCATTTATTTGGTGTTTTGATGAGATTTTAGGATTTTGACCAACCATAATTTAATTTAATGTATTTTTTAATTGATTTTTAATTGTTTAATTGCAAATAAATTGTGTTGAGCTATTTGTGTTGACTTGTTGAGTTTGACTATTATTGTTGGGCCTTGGTCAAGGTTGATTTGACTTTGTTGATTTAAAATCATTGGATTTAGGGGATTGATGAAATGTACATTTCATCTCCCAAAATGAATGAATGATTTTAATTTGATAAAAGTCCTCCTTTGACCAATTTGTGTTGATTCCATTCCCCCTCCCTCTTCATCTCATTCACATTCTATTCTTATTCATTTCATGGACTTATGATATCTCTATATCCTGAGTCTAGTTGATTGCAAAAATCAACATAAGTATGGATGAGATTAGGTCCACCCCTTTGCCATTTCCTTTTGAGTGTGGTATGTTTTAGGAGTATGGTTCATAATACCATATCTCTAACATGAATTAACACTAAAATTTCTATTGCCCGACCTCAAAAAGTTGTGACTTCTACATAAGTCCAATTACGATTGCTTAACATAGCGCTAAATTTTGACACAAAAGGCATAGCATTCTAGTAAGTGAGATTGTAAGTCTCCCCCTTTCATGGTATTGTGTGGAAATTTGGCCTTTTTTCCTTCCTTTGGAAGATGTCTTGGTTCAAGGATTCACGCTTGTTAATAGTGGGTTGAGTGTTCTCCAAAGAATGACTTAAACAATTGAAAAGCAAAAACAATACTAACTTCTAATCAACTAACATCAACAAACATTTAATTTCAAGCCATTTACATTTATGCACTTTAAATTCAAGTCTTTATCCATTTGCCATTATTCATACCATTTAATTTGTTTATTTTAATGTCATTTTCACTTTTCTCACTTGAGCCATATCTTGTGAATACATTGTGATTGTATATACTTGTTTGTGTATTTTGTTTGTGGTCTTTTGAGCTTAATATACATAATAACAACAAAAACCTTAAAAGACACTTGTGTGGACTGTTGGATTTGACCTGAGATATTGGAATTAGAATTAGGCAACACTCCCTATGCAAAAGGACTTGGCCAATGTCAATTTGTTTCTAAAACCAAGTGCTTATGAAGTGAATTTTCATCTGATGCAAGTTTTGGGATCCCATTTGAGTTCCTCTTCTACATGGTCTTATTAAAGATGTTACTTTGAACTTGTGTCTAATGCCTATCTCTGAGCCATTCAAGGATTATGTCATCTGATACATGGAAGATTATGAAGAAGATCATGGAGTTTCCAAGCTTGGATGTGGCTATCTTTATTTGATGCCTTGCTCTTCATCTTGCTATTTGTGTATTGATATTGCTTGATTCTAAAGTCCAAGGGGAATTTAGGTTTCTATATGACATTCTTGTCTATTGGATTGCATCCCATTGGTCAGATCTTTTCAACTCTTAACTTTTAAATTTTTGTTTGGGATTAGTCTCTTCATCTCCTCCCACTTCTTTAATTTCAAATCTCTCCCTCCTTTTAAAAATCTTATTTGCTTGTGATTTCAAAACTTCGACTTTACTGCAAATTAGAAACTTTGGCCTTACGCCATTGCATTTTTAAACTCTTTTCTTAATCAAATTTGTAAATGAACTTAACTATACTTGACTTAAAATTTCAAAAGACAAAAAATAAATAACACTCATTCAAACCTTTTTAGGCATTTTGTGCCTCTCTTAAACTTAAATTTTTGTTAAAAGCAACTCATTCACTTTGAAATTGTTACCACGAACTATGAGGTTTTGATCCCTCATTTTTATGTTGGTACATAGGCACAAGTCTGAAGGTCTTGTCAAGCATAAAAATATAATTAATGAATTCTTTTCTCATCCCTCCACTCTATTTATTGCAAATATCATTTTGTACAAAAACACATATGCACACAAAAAAGGGCTCCCTAAGAGTACCTAGGACACTTTGGGTGCTAACACTTTCCCTCTGTGTAACCAACCCCCTTACCTGTAATCTCTGGCATTTTATTAGTTTCGATTTGAAAACTTCTTATCTTTTGGGTTTTGTTCGTACTTTTCCCTTTTCCCTTGGAAACAATAAAAGCGTGGTGGCGACTCTGGTTTTATTGATGTCAAATTTATCCATAGCTTGATGGTCATGAATTTGCCGCTACAGAAATTAAGTGGCGACTCTGTTGGGGAGTAGTCTCCAGTGTGTTTAGTCTACTTTTTTGTGTGTATATATTTGTATATTTGATGTATGTATATTTGTTTGTGTGATATAATCTGCTTGTTGTGCTTGGTGAGATAAGTTCTAACCCGAACTTGAGTGCAATTAAGATAGGAGGATGGTATAGTCATGTTCGACTTGTGTGGAGTAGTCCTTAACAAGTTGGATTGAGACCCTTTTGGAGCTATTGATGTCACACAAGTTATTTGTGGTTAGGCATTACTTTCTCTGATTTGGGGTCCGAGAAGCTGAGGACCGTAGAGCATTTAACCCCTCTTGGCCTATTTAGGACGTAGTGCGGAGACTGTTCAAGTGTAGACTTGATAATAGTTATTACGCGATACTACACTCAAACGAGTTTCTCTTGAGAATATTATGGTTTGATGATTCTGTCATCATAACCTGTAATATCTGATAGATGGAATTAAGACTCTGGGAACTTTTTAGAACATGATCTACAAGTTTTTATCCTTAGTACACTCCTTTAGGATGATTCTTAACCTGACTCCATGCTCGTGACTCACAACAAACCCTTGATTCTTGGTTGATCCAATCAAGTCTTGTCAATATTAGTGGAACTTGGGTGTTGATAAGGTGAAAACCATAATCCACCAAAATGGATGATTGATCTTGACAATGACTTGATTCATCCCTTGACTTTTGTTTTTTTGCCTTGTCTGTAATCCCTTACTTGTGATTGTTGCATTCATGCATTCATGCACATCATAACATTCATCACACAAAAAAATAACTTCAAGGAACTGAGGTTTTATTTGCAAATATTTTCAGACCATGGATTATGGACGAAGGAACCCTAAGAAGTACAGTTTCAGATGTCCAAATTTGAAAGAGTTAAGGACGTTGTCATCCTTTGTATTAGATCCCTTCGACTTCAAACAACGTCATGGGAAGCTTCTATCTATATTATCTGCTGATGTGGTTGAAAGACTCTTGAGTGTGTTGGTTCAGTTTTATGACCCTCTCTACCGTTGCTTCACTTTTCCTGATTATCAGCTTGTGCCTACGTTGGAGGAGTATGCCCATCTCTTGGGAATACCCATTTCTAGCAAAGTGCCTTTTAATGGATTGGAAGAGATTCCTAGATCTCATATTATAGCTGAAGCTCTTCATTTGAAGAAGTCTGAGATTGAGGCTCATTGGGTGAAGAAAGGAGGAATGTTTGGGTTGACTTCTGAGTTCCTCATCAAGGAAGCTACTACCTTTGCTCAAGCCGATAGTGTGGATGCTTTTGAAGCTATCTTTGTGTTACTCATCCATGGTTTGGCTATGTTCCCTAACATTGACGGTTTTGTTGATGTTAACGCCATTAGAATTTTCTTGATTGGGAATCATGTGCCTACTTTGCTAGGAGATATGTATTTCTCTTTGCATCTAAGAAATTCTAAAGGTGGTGGAACTATTGTATGTTGTTTTCCTCTTCTGTACAATGGTTTATTTCGCACTTGCCTCAGACGCCTACTTTTGTGGAGAACAAACAATGTCTAAGGTGGTCCCAGAGACTTATGTCTCTCACTAATGATGATATAGTTTAGTATGATTCTTCATTGAGTATCTTGGATATTATTGACAGTTGTGGTGAATTCTCTAATGTGCCTCTCATTGGTACACAAGGAGGAATCAACTACAACCCTGCTTTGGCTCGTCGTCAACTTGGGTTCCCCTTGAGAGACAAACCTAATAACACTCAGTTAGAATGTCTTTTCTATCAAGAGGGTAAAGATCTTTAACATTTGAAGCAGAATATGGTATATGCTTGGCGTAATGTGCATAGGAAAGGAAGATCCGAGCTTGGTCTACGCAATTGTGTAGCTTTAGAAGCCTACACTTCTTGGGTGAAGAAGAGAGCTTTGGAATTGAAGATTCCTTATGCTTGTGAGAGATCTGTGTCTATGGTTGTGGTTGAGCCATGAACTCTCCCTAACCAAGACGTACAGGAGTTGGAAGACGCACTCGCCAAGATGAAGCAAGAGAAGGATATGTAGGAAGAGCGATTCCATGCTTTTAGCAGAAAGCATGAGGAGTTACAGCTTGAGTCTAAGGACAAGGATGCATTTATTGAGCTTCTTGAAGGCCGGGTAGTAAAGAGACAGAGAGAGACAGAGGTTTCATCTTCCTCTAGTATGCCTTAGCCTTCCGGTGCTTGGAAGAAGATTATTTACCAGCTTGTCCTCGAGAAGGCTCAGATGAAGACTTCTTTTGAGTCCGAGATTCGATGCATCCGAAGAAAGTACACGCCGATAACCAGATCATCTGACACTGTTGTTAGGGAATCCTTAGGATGACTAGTTTCCTTTTCTCTTGTACTTTTGTATTTTGGTTTCTGAAATTGTACTCAGTGTAATCCTTCCAATTATATAAATAAAGGAGATTTTATGGTCAATCAAATTGTTGCAATTGTTATTATTATATATTTGCAAATAAAATAGTATGTTCCTTGAAAATAAAAACAATCAAAGCATCACATTTCACGCATCATTTGCATAGCAGGTTTTTCTTTTGCCAGATGTCTTATTGGTTATTCTTTTGTGCTTCAGCCAAGCTGACTCATCGATACAATACCTGCGCCAATCATCTGAGAATCATGGAACACTTAGAGCAAGAGAACATAGAGTTGAAAGACGAGATCACCCGCATGACTGCCATGATGGAGTCAGTTCTAGCTGCTCAGAGTCAATCTTCTCCAACGCCTGCAACTCCTTCTCCTCAGAGGACTGTCATTTCAGAGGTTGTTTCTTCAACCGTGCCTGCCACTCAGTTCTCTCCTGTCATGCCTGCCGGATTCCCGTGGGGAATGTCGCCCAACTTTGTACCTAAAGTTTTTGCACCTACTTTTGCTTCCATGTCGGCATCTAGCCCGGTCATGTCTGCTCCACCTCCGGTTGTTCATACCCTGCCTCGTGTTAAGGATACCATCTACCATTCCGAGCCGTCTGAGGGTCCGGATGTTTATGAGAAGATGGATGAAATGAAAGACCAATTCCTTGAGCTACGAAAGGAGTTGAAGACCTTAAGGGGAAAGGATTTATTTGGTAAGAGTATTGTGGAACTTTGCTTGGTTACCAATGTTAAGATCCCGATGAAGTTCAAAGTCCCTGACTTTGAAAAGTATCAAGGGAATACTTGTCCACTCAGTCATCTCGTCATGTATGCTAGAAATATGTCGACGCAAACTGATAATGATTAGTTACTGATTCATTACTTTCAAGATAGTCTAACTGGTGCCGCTCTGAGGTGGTACATGGGGTTGGATAGTGCGAGTGTCCGCACGTTCAATGATTTGGGTGAGGCCTTCGTGAAACAGTACAAGTATAATATGGATATGGTGCCTGATATGGACCAACTTCGGTCAATGTCTCAGAAGGACAAGGAGACATTCAAAGAATACGCTCAAAGATGGAGAGAGCTAGCTGCTCAGATTACCCCTCTATTGGAAGAAAAAGAGATGACCAAGTTCTTTCTCAAGACCCTGAGCTCATTTTACTATGAGCAAATGATTGCTAGTGCCCCTAATGACTTTACCGAAATGGTTAACATGGGGATGAGATTAGAAGAAGGTGTCTGTGAGGGATGGTTATCTAAGGAGGATGTTTCGTCAAGCAAGAAGTACGGTAGAGGGTTTTCCAGAAAGAAAGAAGGTGAGACCAATGTAGTATCCGTTGGGAGGCAGAGGAGGCCTCATGTCAGAAGAAGTCCACAACCCCGTCAACACCATCATCAAGTATCATCTGTTATTCCAATATTTTCCAACAATCAATCAATGTCAGTTCAACAACAACGTCAACAACAGCCACAAAAAAGAACAAACAACTACAACAACAACCACACCAACAATAATCAACAACAACAACATAATTTTGAGAGGAAGAATATCTCTTTCGAACCAATACCTATGACTTATGTTGAATTGTATCCATATCTAGTTCTCAAGAACCTCCTACAACCAAGAAATCCTCCACAGATTCCAGAACCACTTCCATGGTGGTATAAGCCAGAGCTTCACTGTGCCTTTCATCAAGGGGCTTCTGGCCATGATATTGAGAATTATTATCTGTTGAAGTATGAAGTCCAAAAGTTGGTAATTAGTGGGATGGTGTCCTTTGAGGACCGTGTGCCGAATGTCAAAGTCAACCCATTACCTGCTCATGGTAATTCCTCTGTCAACATGGTGGACGGTTGTCCTGGAGAGTTCAAGGTATATGATATCCATTTCATTAGAAGGTATTTGGTGACGATGCACAAAGATATCTTTATGGTGAGTGATTGTGAGAATGACCATGATGGTTGTGCAATATGTAGTGTGAACCCCCGAGGGTGTTCGGTTATCAAGAGAGACATCCAGAGGTTGATGGATGAAGGTATGATCCAAATTTTGCAGTCCCGTCACTTGGGTGACGATGTGAATGTAATAGTTCTTGTTTTCAAGACACCAGAGAGAGTCGTAATTCAATTTGACAGCAGCAGTAGTAACAATGTCAACAATAGATCGGTATCATCGTTGGTAATACGGTTGGTGGGTCCAATCCCGTACACATCCGATAGAGTTGTTCCGTATCACTATAATGCGACTATGTTAGAGAATGGTCAAGAGGTTCCGTTTCCTACGACCAATTCTGTTGTGAGCATTGCTGATGTGACGAAGGTGACCCGTAGTGGTCGTGTTTTTGGGCCTGTGTTCCCGAAGAGTGTAGAAGATGTATCTGTCAGTAAGAAGGTTGAAGTGCATGCAGTTGATTCGATTAGCGCTCCAAAGTGTCAGTCTGGTGAATCCAGCAGTCTGAAGCCTAATGATGATGATGAGGTACTCCTTTTAATTAAGAAGAGCGAGTTTAATATGGTAGAGCACTTGCTCCAAACTCCTTCCAAGATTTCAGTGTTGTCTCTGCACATGAACTCCGAAGTGCACAGAGAAGCATTGCAAAAAGTGTTGGAACAAGCTTATGTAGAGCATGATGTGACAGTAGATCAGTTTGACCACATTGTGGCTAACATCACTTCCTGCAACATCTTGAGCTTTTGTGATGAAGAATTTCTCGAGGAAGGTAGAAATCACAACTTAGCATTGCACATATCGATGAACTGCAAGGAGGATGCATTGCCAAATATATTGGTTGATACCGACTCTTGTTTTAATGTACTCCCCAAGTCAACTCTTTCCAAATTGTCATATCAAGGAGCTCTGATGAGGTACAACGACGTGATCGTCAAGGCATTTGATGGTTCTCGCAAGACTGTAATTGGTGAGGTGGACCTTCCTGTGAAGATAGGTCCGAGTGATTTCCAAATTAATTTCCATGTAATGGATATCCACCTGGCCTATAGCTGCTTGTTAGGAAGGCCATGGATACATGAGGCGTGAGCTGTTACGTCAACTCTGCATCAGAAGTTGAAGTTTGTGAAGAATGGTAAGCTTGTTATCGTCGATGGAGAGAAAGCTTTGTTGGTAAGCCACCTTTCATCTTTCTCTTATGTATAAGCTAAGGAAGAGATTGGAACTCCGTTCCAAGCTCTATCTATTGCAGAAGAAAAGAAAGTTGGGACACCCATGTCCTCCTTTAAAGACGCGCAGAAGATTGTTGAAGACGGTAATTCTGATCAGTGGGGCCGGATGGTAGAGGTCGCCGAGAACAAGAGCAGAGTCGGTTTGGGATTCCAACAAGGTTCGTCTGTGATTAAGGCTGAAGATGTGCAACGCAGTTTCTGTAGCAGAGGGTTCACTCATGGTAATGAACAACACTTAGCTGCAGTGATTGAGGGGGATGAAGATGAAGACTGCACCAATTTTATGACGCATGGAAAAGCTTGCAACAATTGGATTGTTGTCGATGTTCCTGTTATTATTCATCGCTCCAAATAATTACTTTTATTGTTTTTCAAAATCCTTCTCCTATGCCTAAGGGAGAAGTGAACATTGTTTGGCATATTTCAAATTTGATCATTAATAAAATGTAATTCTATTCATCCACATCTATGATGTTTTATTTTTACTTTTTGCTTTTTCTGAAAAAATGGTAATCACAAAAAAATACATAAATACAATTTTCCATCTGTATAATATTTGGTCACAATTCACTTATCTAAAATCAAAATATCAAATCATTATGCAGGTTGGTTTCTAAACCCATTGAATACAATAATCCTACTCCTTCTCCAAACTTTGAATTCCCTGTGTTTGAGGCCGAGGAAGAAAGTGATGAAGAAGTGTCTGATGAATTGTCTCGTCTACTTGAGCACGAGGAAAAAACCATTCAGCCATTTGAAGAGCATATTGAGTTAGTTAACTTGGGTTTCGAGGATGATGTGAAAGAAGTCAAGATTGGGTCTCAACTGTGTCCAGAGGTTAAAAAGGGGTTGATTGATCTTCTTCGAGAGTATTCTGATGTGTTTGCTTGGTCCTATCAAGACATGCCTGGTTTGGATTCTGAGATTGTGGAGCATAGATTGCCGTTGAAGGCAGAATGCTCACCAGTCAAGCAGAAGTTGAGAAGAACCCATCCTGATATGGAAGTAAAGATCAAAGAAGAAGTGCAAAAGCATATTGATGCTGGTTTCCTTGTTACTGCTGAGTATCCACAATGGGTGGCCAACATTGTGCATGTTCCGAAGAAAGATGGAAAAGTTTGTATGTGTGTTGATTATAGAGATTTGAACAAAGCTAGTTCGAAAGATGTTTTCCCTCTACTACACATTGATATGTTGGTAGATAATACAGCTAAATTCAAAGTCTTTTCGTTTATGGACGGATATTCCGGATATAATCAGATTAAGATGGCACCCAAAGATATGGAGAAGACCACATTCATTACACCCTAGGGAACATTTTGTTATAGAGTGATGCCTTTCTGTTTAAAGAATGTTGGTGCAACATACCAGAGAGAAATTACTACTCTTTTTCATGATATGATGCATAAGGAGATCAAAGTCTATGTTGATGATATGATTGCCAAATCCAGTGATGAAGAAGAGCATGTTGAGCATTTGTTGAAACTATTCCAGTGTTTGAGGAAGTATAAACTCCACTTGAATCCCAATAAGTGTACATTTGGTGTTTGTTTTGGTAAGTTGTTGGGCTTTATTGTCAGCTAGAAGGGTATTAAAGTTGATCCTACCAAGGTCAAAGCAATACGAGAGATGCATGTGCCCAAAACTGAGAAGCAAGTCAGAGGTTTTCTCGGCCGCTTGAATTATATTTCAAGATTCATTTTGCATATGATTGCCACATGTGCGCCTATATTCAAGCTTCTTCGGAAAGATCAGTCTTGTGATTGGGCTGAAGATTTCCAGAAAGCTTTTGACAGTATCAAAAAGTATCTTTTTGAACCTCCGATTCTGTCTCCACCTGTTGAAGGAAGACCGTTGATCATGTATTTGACTGTGCTTGAAGAAAGTATGGGTTGTGTTCTTGGTCAGCAAGATGAGATTGGAAAGAAAGAATATGTTATTTACTACCTCAGTAAGAAGTTCACCGACTGTGAGACTCGGTATTCTATGCTTTAGAAAACTTGTTGCACATTGGCTTGGGCTGCTAAGCGTCTGCGCCAATATATGTTGAATCATACCACTTGATTGATATTCAAAGTGGATCCAATCAAGTATATTTTTGAGAAGTCTGCTTTAACTGGGAGGATTTCTCGTTGGCAGATGTTGTTGTCAGAGTATGATATTGAACACCGATCTCAGAAAGTGATCAAAGGTAGTATCTTGGCTAACCATTTAGCTCACCAACCTATTAAAGATTATCAGTCAGTGCAATATGATTTCCCTGATGAAGAGATCTTGTACTTAAAGATGAAAGATTGTGATGAACCTTTGCTTGAAGAAGAGCCCGAACCTGGTTCCTGTTGGGGCATGGTATTTGATGGAGCTATTAATCAGTATGGCAATGGCATTAGGGCCGTAATCATTACTCCCCAAGGAACTCCTTTTCCGTTTATAGCTAGATTGACTTTCAAGTGTACAAACAATATGGCTGAGTATGAAGCTTGCACTATGGGGATTGAAGAGGCCATTGATCTCAGAATCAAGTATTTAGACGTCTATGGAGATTCAGCTTTGGTTGTGAATCAGATCAAAGGCGAATGGGAGACGAATCAACCTGGTTTGATACCATATAAAGATTATGCGAGGAGGATTTCAACTTTCTTTACAAAGGTTGAGTTTTATCATATCCCTCGAGATGAAAACCAGATGGAAGATGCTCTTGCAACGTTGGCTTCAATGATTATGGTGAAGTTTTGGAATGAAGTTCCTAATTTGACCGTGATGCGTCTTGATAGGCCAGCTCATGTGTTTGCTGTTGAAGAAGCTAAAGATGAGAAGTCGTGGTATTTTGATATCAAGTTTTTCTTCCAAAGTCAGATTTACCCACCTGAGGCATCTTTGAAAGATAAGAAGACTTTGAGGAGGTTAGGTGGTAACTTCTACCTGAATGGTGATGTGTTGTACAAGAGAAACTTCGATATGGTTCTGCTCAGATGCGTGGATAGACACAAAGCAGGCTTATTGATGACTGAAGTCCATGAAGGTTCCTTTGGTACTCATTCCAATGGACATGTTATGGCAAAGAAGATGTTGCAAGCAGGTTACTATTGGCTGACAATGGAATATGACTGTTGCAAGTTGGTGAAGAAATGCCACAAGTGTCAAATCTATGCGGATAAGATTCATGTTCCTCCGACACTGTTGAACGTCATTTCCTCCCCATGGCTTTTATCCATGTGGGAAATTGATATGATTGGCATGATCGAGCCCAAAGTGTCCAATGGACATCGTTTCATTTTGGTGGCAATTGATTACTTCACAAAGTGGGTTAAAGCGGCATCGTATGCGAATGTAACCAAACAAGTTATTGTGAGGTTTATAAGGAATCAGATTATATGCCGATATGGTGTGCCAAGTAAGATCATTACTGATAATGGATTGAACTTGAACAATAATATGGTGGAATCTCTTTGCAAAGACTTCAATATTGCACATCGTAATTCTTCTCCCTACAGATTAAAGATGAATGGGGATATTGAAGCTGCGAACAAGAACATCAAGAAGATCATTTAGAAGATAGTTTTAACGTACAAGGATTGGCATGAGATGCTACCATTTGCTTTGCAAGGGTATCGTACATCCATCCGCACTTCAACATACCGTTCTCACTTGTTTATGGCATGGAAGTTATGCTCCCAGTAGAGGTAGAGATCCCATCATTACGTGTCTTATGGAAGCCAAGTTGACTGAAGCTGAATGGTGTCAGACCAGGTATAACCAGTTGAATTTGATTGAAGAGAAGAGGTTAACTGCCATGTGTCATGGTCAGTTATATCAGCAAAGGATGAAGAAAGCTTTTGATAAGAAGGTCAGACCTCGTGTATTCAAAGAAGGTGACCTTGTGCTCAAGAAGATTCTATCTTTCAAGCCAGATTCTAGGGGCAAATGGACTCCTAATTATGAAGGCCCATATGTTGTTAAGAGAGCATTTTCAGGCGGTGCTTTGATTCTTACAACTATGGGTGGTGAAGAGTTCACCCGTCCCGTGAATGCTGATGCATACAAGAAATACTTCGCCTAAAGAGAAAAGAATGACTCGCTAATTTGAAAACCTGAAAGGGCGACTTCAGCAAAAATGAGTGTCCTGGTGGATTGAAACTGGAAAGGGCGATCCAAGCAAAAGTTAGGGACATAAAATAGAAAAAATTATCCCAATAAATTGAGTACCCCGCCTTGGGGAAATTTATGCAAAAAATAGGGATCATGGCAAGTAACTGCAAGTTGGTTGATCTTCAGTCTTGAAGATTTTCTTGAGCACAATGTTTAGTTCTGATTCATTTTCAACCAAAGTTAAGAGCACATTGGATATTGAAGGCGGTAGAAGGATTAGTGATCATTGTATTTAATGTAGCCCTTTTCCATGTAAATTACCATTTTTCAACTTTTGTAAAGATCTATGGAGTCTTGTCATTTACAGACTACCATTCTATTAAATAAAGTTAAGCTTTTTGTCCAATTGTTTCTACTCTTATTTATTCAACTAAATGGAATTAAATTTTATTGTGATCATTTTTGAAATTAAAATTTTAAAATAAAAAGCATGTTTTCTTAAATAATAAATGCAAATACTTTTAAAAGATAAATCGATTTCATTAAGGAATATCGACAGCGGTTTGAAAAACGATAAGCCCTAAATGCGAAGCGTTATTTGTTTTTTCCCCAAGCGGTTGGTATGATCCTTATTCCATCCCCAGCAGCATTCCCGCGGCATTTCAGCAGCCGAGTTTGGTTGGTTTCCCCAACTAAGTTTGTATTTACCTCCCGTGAGTTGTAGGCGCGTCCTAGCAGCAGTTCGCACAGTTCGAAAGAATTTTGCTTCCCCGCAAGTCGCCATCAGAGTTGTCCCTAACCTCTGTTAGCCCTGGTTCTGAGCAGTGTTGTAGTTGTCCCCTGTAGGGTTGTCTCCCATTTGATATGGTGTTGACCTAAAATTCCCCGCAGAATTGATGTTGCAGTTTCCTCAGCAGACCCTCTCCTCTTTTCCCCAGCCTAGGGTTGAGCCTTTGAGATGGATTATTCCTGTGCATTCCTTTGCACCTTGTTCTCTCCAGCTGTTGTTTCCTTCCTTTGTTGATTGGTGGAGAATTGTATCGATGATTCAGACTAGTAACATTTACATCCTTTGTGATCGTTTTGTCAGCATAATCATCATATATACATATACATATACATATACATATACATATACATATACATATACATATACATATACATATACATATACATATACATATACATATACATATACATATACAATCATTTCATTACTGCATTACTAATACACTTTGTGATTCATTATTTCTCTGATCCTCTGCTACGATGGTATACTTTTTCCCCCCATGCAGATTTGGTTTGTCTGTCCTCTTTCAATTGTAGAGTGTCAGCCCACTAAGCAGAAGGAATTTAACCTTTCTCCTTCCCCATTGAGTTACTTCCTCGTGGATGATTGTTATTTTAGTTTCCTCCCCAGGTTATTATCTGGATGGAACCACTCCCCTTGAGTTATATTCTCATTGGGTTGAGTCTTTGATTGACTGTTTCTTTCTAGATCTTACCTAGATAGATGCTTTTGGTCCCCTTGAGAGTCTATTACCTAGTAATTGGTAATATTCTTCTCAATATTTGCAGGTTTTTACTTTTTGCCCAATACCCAGCAAAAGTAACCCTTTTCTCCCCAACTGATTCGTTTTTACGTTTCCCAAGGAAATTTATCCTTGATATGTTCATCCTAACCGATGATGGATATTTCCTTCCCCTTCCTTGAGTTTATCCTTGATATGTTCATTCTAACCGATGACGAATATTCTCATTTCGGTATTCTATCCAGTAACTGATAGATGTAATCCCTATTTCTCCCCTCGGAGTTTATCCTTGATATGTTCACCCTAACCGGTGACAAATATTCTCTTTTTGGTATCCGATAGATGTAATTCCTATTTTTCCAGGCAGTTTATCCATGATATGTTCATCTTAACCGGTGACGGGTATCCTTCCTGATGTCCCCAGGTGAGTCTATCCTTGATATGTTCATCCTAACCGATGACATATATTCTTCCCCTTTGAGTCTATCCTTGATATGTTCACTTTAGTCAGTGACTGGTATTCTCTTTCTTTGTGGTCTTCTGCCCAGTAACCGGTAGTTGTAAATCCTATCTGGCTTTTCTCCACCAGGTTATTCTTACCTAGTGACTGGTAGTGAATACACCTCCTATTTTCCCTTAGTGAGTCATCCTTGATATGTTTACCCTAACCAGTAATGGATGTCCTCCCTGTCAGATTATGTTATCCCGTTACCCAGTAACCGGTAGTCGATAATATACTTTTGTTCCTCCTGTGTTGAAGATCATTTCTTCCCCAGTTGAGTTTGAGTGCGTATTTCCTCAGGGAACCGCCTTTTCCTGCTTAGGTTGAGTATTTCAATTTTGTTCCGATCTACCCATTTTGCCGACAGATTTTTTTTCTTTCCCCCGGCTAAGTCCTTCCATTGATTTGTTTTCATGGAATCCCTCGAATCCCCCCAGCAATTTTAAGTCGTAGCCTGGCATACGCACAACCATTTTTTCCCCAGAGTTTCTCTCTCCCCAGTGAGTTTTCCTTATGAAATGCATTACACTCCTGCGGACTTTTAGTCTCTCCGGATTCATTCCTTTGTGGCAACATTTTTCCTCATAGAGATTATTTTAACATTCATATCACATGCATCATGAGGTCTCTTAGGGACCAAAATTTGTTTCTATATGTTGTTATTTAAGCCCATTCTACTGAGTCGATACGAAGATTTTAACCTTCATCTCCTCAGCTAGAACGTCCTTAAATAGGGGCAGCTGTAAGACCCCAATTTTGACCCTAAGATCCCTCATGCTATTCTCACTATTTGCATTGGGATCACATCTTGGCATCCTCCTTACCCCTCATTTAATGGTTTTGCATTCGGAGAGATCATCAAGCACATTTGATTGTACCATACTTCATTTATCTTTATTTTGCTAACCCTAATACAAAAAATATGTCATTGTATAGTTTAACTCTTTTGTAGGTAGTGCACTTGCTCACCTATGCTCTATCAAGCTCATATCTAGGGTTTAAGACCCTCATTGCAAGGATCTCAATCAAGAATTGGTTTACTTTGGCTCCAAGTGTCATATATGAATCCCCATGATCTTCACATGTTATTTTGATCAAGAAATCATCAAGAGTTTGAAATTGGTTTGCCTTGGAAACCCTAATTCATCTGGGTATTTCATGTGACTTCCTCAACAAGCTTCTTCACAAATTGATCAAATGATTCAAGGTATTCTTCAAATTTCATCATCTTATGCATATATTATCCTCCATGAGTCCCAAAAGTCAAGAGAATATTAAGCTAGCAAATTCGTTCATGGTGGTTCACCAGAGGAATTCAACTAATCAAAACTGGGGTTCCCTAGACCTTATCTCCTACGATTTGTGTCATATGAAAATTATTCCAAGAGCAAAGTTACTATAAATGACATTCCAAACAACTTTCATGTTTAGGTCAAGAGCTAGTGTTTCTTGGAAAGTCATTTTTTATGTTGAAAGATTATAGGTCATTTTGTCTAAACCCTAATTTGGAGGTCAACTTCCCAAGACCATAACTTGCTCAATTTTTGTGATATGAAAGCTATTCGAGTTTCACAATAAAATTCAAGATGTCCACTTTAACTTTGATGTTTGGAGAAAGAGCAAATTCAACTTTTAAATGCATGTGATATGAGGAGACATTATAGGTCATTTTGGGCCAATACCATTGAACAAGTGATTTTCCTCAACTTCTAAAATTCATAACTCCTTCATGCTAAATCCAAATGAGGTCCAACTTATGACCAATTTTGAAGTACTTTGAGATAGCTACAACTTTGATGAAGTAACGTTTCTCATTTGAAGTCCATAGAAAAAGTTACTCAAGGTGGAAGAAGTGAACATATGGCATGACACTTAGATTTTTTTTTGATATGATTGATTTTCCAAACTTCCACCTCAAAATTCATCATGGTACAAGCTTCAAATGAAAACGTGTTCAGCATGAACGTTGTTCCCCTTGATCTAACCTTTCCAAAAAGTCTAATTTCACCCCATTTGGACAAAGTATGAATGAGTGACTTGCGCATGGCTTAAAGTTGGATGACCATTTGGCATATTTAACTTCCATTTTCCATACACCAATGCACGGCTTGTTAACATGACTTCAACATTGCTTACACATGATTTGGACCTGAATGCATCATTACATGGGCATATCACACGCTCATGCATCCATGCAAATCCATTTTGATATTTTTGAAAATTTGAAACAAGTGTGCAAATAACAATGCCTTGGCTATAAATAGAAGCCCTTTCACTCAGAATAGAAGAACCATGCGCGCCAGCTTTGAATCTCCAACCCTAAACCCTCTCATTCAATACATAACCTTGAGGATTTTCATTGAAAATCGAGTTTGAATCTCCACTATTTTGAGATTCAAATCTCCAAGATTCCTGCTTCTTTCTTGATCCATTTCCAATGCATCAAGCATCCAGAGCAAGGCCAAGCACAATTCAAAGCAAGATCGTGTCCATCTGAACCTGCAGCGAAGGTGAATTTCTGAATCTTTCATCTCTTCGATTCTCACTCAATTCTCAATAATTCTTGTTGATTTTTGGTTGTCAGAAGTCCTACCAATGTAGGCAACAAGATTTAGTTGCTTAGAGGTCAAATCGAAGCAACTCAGATCATGATCCTCAAAATTCAACTCCATGTATCTTTCAATATAGTTGGAGTTAGGTAAAATTGAGGTCAGATTCGAACTCTTGAGCATTTTTACTTTAAATTCATGTCCTCCTTTTTCATTTTGGTGATGGTTGAGGGTGGACCAGTTCGGTGAGGTCCACCGGAGAAGAAGACCGAAGCTCCAGCTCCGGCAGTGCGTTCGCATGTCTCAGACCATAGGATTCATCTATTTTGTTTTAATCTCACGCGTTGGTTTTGATTACCACTATGACACGTGTGTTGGGAGCCACTTGATATGCCACCTCAATTAATGAGGGAGATCAAGTGGTTCACGTATTTTAGCATTTTCTAATTTTTAGTTTAATTGCTTTATTTTCATTAATTTGAATTAATTTTAATATTGATCCAAAAAATATGAGACTTTCACCAAAAAAATTCAAAAAAAATCCTTCTTCATTTTCTGAATTAAAATTATTTTTTGGATCAGTATTAATATTTTTCATGATTTATTTGTTTTTCTGCATATTTTTTAATTGTTTAAAAATACTTTTAAATTTCCAAAAATAATGAATTTTTTTCTCCAAGGTCCTTTGACCTTGTTTGACCTATGATAAATCTCATGGCCATTTATTTGTTGTTTTGATGAGGTTTTAGGATTTTGACCAACCATAATTTAATTTAATGTATTTTTTAATTGATTTTTAATTGTTTAATTACAAATAAATTGTGTTGAGCTATTGGCGTTGACTTGTTGAGTTTGACTATTGTTGTTGGACCATGGTCAAGGTTGATTTGACTTTGTTGATTTAAAATCATTGGATTTAGGGGATTGATGAAATATACATTTCATCTCCCAAAATGAATGAATGATTTTAATTTGATAAAAGTCCTCCTTTGACCAATTTGTTTTGATTCCATTCCCCCTCCCTCTTCATTTCATTCCCATTCTATTCTCATTAATTTCATAGACTTAGGATATCTCTATATCCTAAGGCTAGTTGATTGCAGAAATCAACATAAGTATGGATGAGATTAGGTCCACCAATTTGCCATTTCCTTTTGAGTGTGGTATGTTTTAGGAGTATGGTTCATAATACCATATCTCTAACATGCATTAACACTAAAATTTCTATTGCCCAGTCTCAAATAGTTGTGGCTTCTACATAAGTCCAATTACGATTGCTTAACATAGCGCTAAATTTTGACACAAAAGGCATAGCACTCTAGTAAGTGAGATTGTAAGTCTCCCCCCTTTCATGGTATTGTATAGAAACTTGGCCTTTTTTCCTTCCTTTGGAAGATGTCTTGGTTCAAGGACTCATGCTTGTGAATAGTGGGTTAAGTGTTCTCCAAAGAATGACTTAAACAATTTAAAAGCAAAAGCAATACTAACTTCTAATCAACTAACATTTAATTTCAAGCCATTGACTTTTATGCACTTTAAATTCAAGTCTTTATCTATTTGCCATTATTCATACCATTTAATTTGTTTATTTTAATGCCATTTTCACTTTTCTCACTTGAGCCATATCTTGTGAATACATTGTGATTGTATATACTTGTTTGTGTATTTTGTTTGTGGTCTTTTGAGCTTAATGTACATAATTACAACAAAAACCTTAAAAGACACTTGTGTGGACTGTTGGATTTGACCTGAGATATTGGACTTAGAATTAGGCAACACTCCCTATGCAAAAGGACTTGGCCAATGTCAATTTATTTCTAAAACCAAATGCTTATGAAGTGAATTTTCATCTGATGCAAGTTTTGGGATCCCATTTGAGTTCCTCTTCTACATGGTCTTATTAAAGATGTTACTTTGAACTTGTGTCTAATGTCTATCTCTGAGCCATTCAAGGATTATGTCATCTGATACATGGAAGATTATGAAGAAGATCATGGAGTTTCCAAGCTTGGATGTGACTATCTTTATTTGATGCCTTGCTCTTCATCTTGCTATTTGTGTATTGATATTGCTTGATTCTAAAGTCCAAGGGGAACTTAGGTTTCTATATGGCATTCTTGTCTATTGGATTGCATCCCATTGGACAGATCTTTTCAACTCTTAACTTTTAAATTTTTGTTTGGTATTAGTCTCTTCATCTCCTCCCACTTCTTTAATTTCAAATCTCTCCCTCCTTTTAAAAATCTTATTTGCTTGTGATTTCAAAACTTCGACTTTACTGCAAATTAGAAACTTTGGCCTTACGCCATTGCATTTTTAAACTCTTTTCTTAATCAAATTTGTAAATGAACTTAACTATACTTGACTTAAAATTTCAAAAGACAAAAAATAAATAACACTCATTCAAACCTTTTTAGGCCTTTTGTGCCTCTCTTAAACTTAAAAGTAATGCATCCACTTTGAAATTTGTATCACGAACTACGAGGTTTTGATCCCTCATTTTTATGTTGGTACGTAGGCACAAGTCCGAAGGTCTTGTCAAACACAAAAAACATAATTAATGAATTCTTTTCTCATCCCTCCACTCTATTTATTGCAAATATCATTTTGTACAAAAACACATATGCACACAAAAAAGGGCTCCCTAGGACACTTTGGGTGCTAACACCTTTCCTCTGTGTAACCAACCCCCTTACTTGTAATCTCTGGCATTTTATTAGTTTTGATTTGAAAACTTCTTATCTTTTGGGTTTTGTTCGTACCTTTCCCTTTTCCCTTGGAAACAATAAAAGCACGGTGGCGACTCTGGTTTTACTGATGTCAAGTTTATCCATAGCTTGATGGTCATGAATTTGCCGCTACAAACGTTATCTTCGACTGTTGATAACCACCACATCATCTTCTCACCGTCCGTGACACCGACACTTCAACGCCGGTATCCACCACTCCACGAGAAGCATCGATCTCCTTCGAGCACTCCGCCATCACCTGAACAACATTGTTTCGGTAAAACTTCAATTCCATAATTATTATTGTGTAGTGATTTTAAGGCCAACCTTGTTATTTAGGTTTTTACTTATTTGCTGGGATGTGTTGATTTCTTTTATGTTATAAAAGAGATTGGTGTAAACATTATAGAGTTTTCTTGTTGTTTTGCTTTGAACTTTTCCCACTCTAAGTAGTGATTTAATTCTTTTTTCAATCGTGTAGCATTTGTTTTATTCGGTTTTCATTTACGATGTCTGTTTAGTTTGGTATTTCTTCGATTCAGATACGTTTGTCTCTTTACCGCGTTCGCAATAACGGCTTATGCTTGTTAGATAAGTTTGATTCAGTATCAGATTATATTGTGATTCAATTCCAAGTTTAGATCGTATCTATTATCGGTTATGTTCAAACTCCTTGATTGTGATTCCCATATTTATTGTTCTTTCCGGTGTGTGCGTTTGAAATGGTTTGAGCAAGTTTGGTTTCTGCTACTGATGACAACTTTAGGTTCGGCGGGTTGAACAAAGGAGTAGGGAAATATTATATGAATGGTGTTCACGTTTTTATATAGTTTCTTTTTGGGCTTAATTGCCTCATTTTCATTAAGTTAGATTTAAAATTAACATTAACTTATTGGGCTTGGTTCAAAGAAAATTAATAAGCCCATTTAGATACACCCCATTTTTGTTATTCCTTTAAGTTGTTTCTCTTTTATATTTTATTGTTAATTCGGCTCCGATGTAGTCCAATAATGTAACATAATTCGTGTTGTTTTTGGTTGTGGACCAATTTCTATGCATTGTGGGAATTAGATTTTGATTTGTGGATTCGACAACTTAATGTCGTTACACCTCCACCTACTTATTTCTCTTTTAATTATAATTAATTAATTAAATTTTGTTTAATCAATTAATTATGACTAATTAATTTTAATTAACTTGATTATTTGATTCAATTAAATAACTTTGATAATTAATCTTAATTAACATAGTTAATTAATTTAATCAAGCTTTAATCAATTAATTTTAATAATTAAATATTGATCGATTTCTTCCACTATTACTTTATAATCATTTCCTAAACCATTTCATCATCAAATCATTAAACCATTTAAAAAATATATTTCTCGATTCAATCGAGCCCATTTTCTAAATTCCCTTGTAAGTCGATAGCTTTTAGCATCGCCATCAACCTCACATAGCTTACTCTTGGGCTTTCTTACAATGAGACCTATTCGATTTAGTTAATCGAGTAGATGATTGATTCACTAAATATAATCTAATCTATCCACAAATACATATCCAAACATCGATCCAACATTGAGTGTTTTCATTCAAACTCCATTAAAATACTTAATCACAATTAAATACCATTTCATTTAGAAATGAAAAGGGGGATGGTTTTGAGCCTTCAACTCCTCTCCTCGATTGTTTGAATACAAGTTCCCTTACTCGGTTAGTCAAACAATTGTCATTTCTTTACAAACTTCTAAACCTGATTAAGACAAATCATTTTCGTAATAAACTAAATGAAAAGGGAGATAGTTTTGAGCCTTCAACTCCTCTCCTCGATTGTTTAAATACGAGTTCCCTTACTTGACTATTCAAATAATCGTCATTTCTCTTTACAAACTTCTAAACACGATTAAATCAAACATTTTCATAATAAATTAAACGAAAAGGGAGATGGTATTGAGTCTTCGATTCCTCTCCTCAAATACTTGGATATGAGTTGCCTTACTCAGTCATTCAAATTATTTGTCATTTATCTTCAAACACGTCAACCATACATAAACTTATTTTCATAATCATTTAAGGATAAAAAGGGAGATAGTCTAGAGCCTTTGATTCCTCTCCTCGACTAATAGGATACGAGTTGCCTTACTCGACTATCCGAGTATTCGTCATCCAGTTCAAAACATCTTAACTACTATTAAATCCTTTTACAATAAAGAATGAAAAGGGAGATGGTCTAGAGCCTTCGATTCCTCTCCTCGACTAATAGGATACGAGTTGCCTTACTCGACTATCCGAGTATTCGTCATCCAGTTCAAAACATCTTAACTACTATTAAATCCTTTTACAATAAAGAATGAAAAGGGAGATGGTCTAGAGCCTTCGATTCCTCTCCTCGACTAATAGGATACGAGTTGCCTTACTCGACTATCCGAGTATTCGTCATCTAGTTCAAAACATCTTAACTACTATTAAATCCTTTTACAATAAAGGATGAAAAGGGAGATGGTCTAGAGCCTTCGATTCCTCTTCTCGACTAATAGGATACGAGTTGCCTTACTCAACTATCTGAGTATTCGTCATCCAGTTCAAAACATCTTAACTACTATTAAATCCTTTTACAATAAAGGATGAAAAGGGAGATGGTCCAGAGCCTTCAATTCCTCTCCTCGACACTATTAGAATACGAGTTGTCTTACTCGACTATCCGAGTAATCGTCATCCAACAAAATATCTTAACACATCAAATCTATCTTTCCTCGCCCACGTGCGATCGAAACCAATCAAACAAAACATCAAACATATTAACTCAACTTGTCACCCCCGTGTGATTAAAACTCTTTCCAGAAAGAACATAGTTTAATCCTTTCTAATGCGCATAACAAACTAGTGCTCAAGCCTCCGCCGAGAGTAAACAAGCCAACGTTTAGCCTTTAGAACGTGATCTAAACAGTTGTTCACTAAAAGACACCAACAAACCGTAATTCCCCAAACTACGAATGCTCTGATTTCCTTAATGCACTATAAGGATACCTAGGCACGAGATTGCGAGATCTTGGAGAGCACACTAATAAAAAAACCTCATTTTCCCCCTTTCTGAGGTTTCCATCCATCTCTCTTTTCAATATTTTTATCACTCGAAGAAAATAAATAACATTAACTAACATTCAAATCTCAAATTAAACTAAAAGGTTCCCGTTAAGTACAACAGACGTGAGGGGTGCTAATACCTTCCCCTTACGTAATCGACTCCCGAACCTGAATATGGTTGCGACGACCATTATTCTATTTCCAAAGGTTTTATCGATATTTTCCTATTCCTTCATTGGAATAAATAAAGTTTGGTGGCGACTCTGTTCGAACTAAATTTTTCTGCGACCATCGCGAGGAATCATATTTT